>NC_056439.1:50937769-50977769 GCF_018296145.1 Oncorhynchus tshawytscha | reverse complement strand
ACTTGCCCAAGCCTCCCCATTTCTCCGTCACCCAAATACAGATAGCTGATGTTCTGAAAGAGCTGCAAATCAGCTGGGCTAGACAATCTGGAGCCTCTTCCTAAAATTATCCGCCGCAATTGTTGCAATCCCTATTACTAGCCTGTTCAACCTCTCTTTCGTATCGTCTGAGATCCCTAAAGATTGGAAAGCTGCCGCTGTCATCCCCCTCTTCAAAGGGGGTGACACTCTATGTTACGCACGCCTCTATGAAGAGGGAACGCAACACCCTGCTACAACTAAACTCTCTGTGAAGCGAAAAAGGTATGGACTGTAGGTACGAGTAAAAATGACAACAAGCAGAATGTGGTACCGTTTACAAGGACTTTATTCCTTTACACGGTAATATGGGGAAAAGGGGCTGGATGGAACCAAAGCAAAGAAAGTAAATCTCAAAGCCCCCCCCTCTCCTATCTTACCTGCCTACCCACCACTTACCTAATTTAGCATCACTTGGTGCCCTAACCAAAATACAAGGGGTGGTCCGCCCAGGTCTTACCTAGTGTGCCTAGACAGCGAATATGCTATGGGTATATGTATGCCCACGGGCCTCTTGCCTAAGCACTCCCTAGGTGCCTTCCCCTTCCCCCTGGGAACAAATGAAACAGAATATTAAACAATTTCACAAACAAACTAAGAGACAAAGGACATCAAATAAGTTCTATCTGAGCAACAAACTCACAAAACATACCAACTCTCAGCAATGAACTCCCAGCAAAATCAACCTCTAGCAAAATCTCTCTCTAGCAAAATCTCTACAATGACCTCGCAGCAAATCTCTCTAGCAAATCTACCTCCAGCAAAATCCTCTACAAAAAAAGATCTCCTGAACAGAACACTGGCTTTTATATAGCTTCTGAAGGAATGGGTAATTGGAGACAGCTGTGTCTTGACGAGGGGGCGGGGTCAGCTCTCCAATTAGGCTGTATCACCGCCTGGTATGGCAACTGCACCGCCCTCAACCGTAAGGCTCTCCAGAGGGTAGTGAGGTCTGCACAACGCATCACCGGGGGCAAACTACCTGCCCTCCAGGACACCTACACCACCCGATGCTACAGGAAGGCCATAAAGATCATCAAGGACATCAACCACCCGAGCCACTGCCTGTTCACCCCGCTGTCATCCAGAAGGCGAGGTCAGTACAGGTGCATCAAAGCTGGGACCGAAAAAAAACAGCTGCTATCTCAAGGCCATCAGACTGTTAAACAGCCACCACTAACATTGAGTGGCTACTGCCAACACACTGTCAATGACACTGACTCTACTCCAGCCACTTTAATAATGGGAATTGATGGGAAATGATGTAAATATATCACTAGCCACTTTAAACAATGCTACCTTATATAATGTTACTTACCCTACATTATTCATCTCATATGCATACGTAGATACTGTACTCTATATCATCGACTGCATCCTTATGTAATACATGTATCACTAGCCACTTTAACTATGCCACTTGGTTTACATACTCATCTCATATGTATATACTGTACTCGATATCATCTACTGTATCTTGCCTATGCTGCTCTGTACCATCACTCATTCATATATCCTTATGTACATATTCTTTATCCCCTTACACTGTGTATAAGACAGTAGTTTTTTTTGGAATTGTTAGTTAGATTACTTGTTCGTTATTACTGCATTGTCGGAACTAGAAGCACAAGCATTTCGCTACACTCGCATTAACATCTGCTAACCATGTGTATGTGACAAATAAAATTTGATTTGATTTGATTTGAATTAGCCCTGGAGTCGACCAATCAGCTGCTTGAGGGATTTCAGGAAGCCATTTCCTGAAATAAACACATGCAAATACACAAACTACAACACATAATCTGGGGAACGTAACACTCTAGACCCAAACTGCTACAGACCTATATCTATCCTACCCTGCCTTTCTAAGGTCTTCGAAAGCCAAGTTAACAAACAGATCACCGACCCCACCGTACCTTCTGCACTTTGCAATCTGGTTTCCGAGCTGGTCCTGGGTGCAACTCAGCCACGCTCAAGGTCCTAAATGATATCATAGCCGCCATCGATAAAAGACAGTACTGTGCAGATGTATTCATCGACCTGGCCAAGGCTTTCGACTCTGTCAATCACTGCATTCTTATTGGCAGACTCAACAGCCTTGGTTTCTCAAATGATTGCCTCGCCTGGTTCACCAACTACTTCTCAGATAGAATTCAGTGTGTCAAATCGGAGGACCTGTTGTCCGGACCTCTGGCAGTCTCTATGGGGGTGCCACAGGGTTCAGTTCTCGGGCCGACTCTTTTTTCTGTCTACATCAATGATGTTGCTCTTGCTGCTGGTGACTCTCTGATCCACCTCTACGCAGATGACACCATTCTGTATACTTCTGGCCCTTCTTTGGACACTGTGTTAACGAACCTCCAGACGAGCTTCAATGCCATACAATACTCCTTCGGTGGCCTCCAACTGCTCTTAAATGCAAGCAAAACTAAATGCATGCTCTTCAACCGATCGCTGCCCCATATACTACCCACCACTGCGACCTGTATGCTCTCGTTGGCTGGCCCTCGCTTCATATTCGTCGCCAAACCCACTGGCTCCAGGTCATCTATAAGTCCTTGCCAGGCAAAGCCCCGCCTTATCTCAGCTTACTGGTCTCCATAGCAACACCCACCTGTCCAGCAGGTATATTTCACTGGTCATCCCCAAAGCCAGTTCTTCCTTTGGCCGCCTTTCCTTCCAGTTCTCTGCTGCCAATGACTGGAACGAATAGCAAAAATCACTGAAGCTGGAGTCTTATATCTCTCTCACTAACTTTAAGTATCAGCTGTCAGAGCAGCTTACAGATCATTGCACCTGTACATAGCCCATCTGTAAATAACCCACCCAACTACCTCATCCCCATTGTTTGTTTTTTTGCTCCTTTGCACCCCAGGATCTTTACTTGCACACTCATCTTCTGCACATCTGTGACTCCAGTGTTTAATTGCTAAATTGTAATTATTTTGCCACTACGGCCTATTTATTGCCTTTACCTCCCTAATCTTACTACATTTGCACACACTGTATATAGATTTTTCTATTATGTTATTGACTACGCTTGTTTTACTCCATGTGTAACTCTGTGTTGTTGAATGTGTCGAACTGCTTTGCTTTATCTCGGCCAGGTCGCAGTTGTAAATGAGAACTTGTCCTCAACTGGCCTTCCTGGTTAAATAAAGGTGAAATAAAGGTGAAATATATATTTTTTTGGAAGGCAGCCCCCCACACCTCTCTGACTAGGTATCCCCTTTCCCTTCCCTACTAGTACCCCAGTTTGAGAACCACTCTCGGGTTCTGAGACCACTCCCTCTTCATCTGTGCCTAGTACATGGATCAGACAGGAAGCAGAGGAGCATTCTGGGTCTCCTCTCTTTTTTTTCTTTCATTTAACGTTCCTTTCCACAGTTAATCGTTTTCCAGGGCCGCTGGAGGGGTAAATAATCAGCACAAGCCTGTAATGGAGTCATATCAAACAGCCTGTCCGTTGCTCTAAGGCGCTCCTCTCCTCCTCTACCCTGCTGTGGAATCATATTATCTTCCTGTGTTGTTGCCTTGTACTCCCTCTCATCTTACATCACTGGATTACACACACACACACCACACGCACACGCACACGCACACGCACACACACCACACCACACTCACACACACACACACCACACGCACACGCACACACCACACCACACTCACACACGCGCACACGCACACGCACACGCACACGCACACACACACACAGCTGTTGCCTTGAACTCCCTCTCATCTCACATCACACCTTCTCACTACCTTCATCTCACTACCTTCCTCTCACTACCTTCATCTCACTACCTTCATCTCACTACCTTCATCTCACTACCTTCATCTCACTACCTTCATCTCACTACGTTCCTCTCAATACCTTCATCTCACTACCTTCATCTCACTACCTTCATCTCACTACCTTCATCTCACTACCTTCCTCTCCTTACCTTCATCTCACTACCTTCCTCTCTCCACCTTCCTCTCACTACCTTCATCTCACTACCTTCCTCTCTCCACCTTCCTCTCACTACCTTCCCAGAATCACTTTTAGCCAAAATGACATACCCACTGGGCACACACACACATACACTTACTTTGATATTTGATCTATTATTCAATCTAACCACGTACTATTGTGTCTTCAATACATCTGTATCGCTGTATCTCTGTCTCTCTCTGTCTCTCTCTGTCTCTCTCTGTCTCTCTCTCTGTCTCTCTCTGTCTCTCTCTGTCTCTCTCTGTCTCTCTCTGTCTCTCTCTGTCTCTCTCTCTGTCTCTCTGTCTCTCTCTGTCTCTCTCTCTCTCTCTCTCTCTGTCTCTCTCTCTGTCTCTCTCTGTCTCTCTCTGTCTCTCTCTGTCTCTCTCTGTCTCTCTCTCTGTCTCTCTCTGTCTCTCTCTGTCTCTCTCTCTCTCTCTCTCTCTGTCTCTCTCTGTCTCTCTCTCTGTCTCTCTCTCTGTCTCTCTGTCTCTCTGTCTCTCTCTGTCTCTCTCTGTCTCTCTGTTTCTCTGTCTCTCTCTCTCTGTCTCTCTCTGTCTCTCTGTCTCTCTCTGTCTCTCTGTCTCTCTCTGTCTCTCTCTGTCTCTCTGTCTCTCTCTGTCTCTCTCTCTGTCTCTCTCTGTCTCTCTCTGTCTCTCTGTCTCTCTCTGTTTCTCTGTCTCTCTCTCTGTCTCTCTCTGTTTCTCTGTCTCTCTCTCTGTCTCTCTCTGTTTCTCTGTCTCTCTCTCTGTCTTCTCTGTCTCTCTCTCTGTCTCTCTCTGTCTCTCTGTCTCTGTCTCTGTCTCTCTCTCTCTCTCTGTCTCTCTCTGTTTCTCTGTCTCTCTCTCTGTCTCTCTCTGTCTCTCTCTCTGTCTCTCTGTCTCTCTCTGTCTCTCTCTGTTTCTCTGTCTCTCTCTCTGTCTCTCTCTCTGTCTCTCTCTGTCTCTCTCTGTCTCTCTCTGTCTCTCTCTGTCTCTCTGTCTCTATGTCTCTATCAGAGCAGTTTTAGTGGCTTGTCTTTGCCTGTGGAATGTATATTAGGAATATGAAAGTATATCCCCACAGTAGAAGAGACTGTGTGTTGGAGTGAGTATTGTAGTCTTCTTCACAAGCAATTAAAAGTCAGTCGTACTAGTGTAGTCTACAGTGAAAGAGTCTGTCTGTTATGTGGTTAGTACTGAAGTCTACAGTGAAAGAGTCTGTCTGTCTGTCTGTTATGTGGCTAGTACTGCAGTCTACAGTGAAAGGGTCTGTCTGTTATGTGGCTAGTACTGTAGTCTACTCTCCCCAGTGTACATTTAATTTATTTTGTCATGAGACTCCCAATCACAGCCCTATGAGACTCCCAATCACAGCTCTATGAGACTCCCAATCACAGCTCTATGAGACTCCCAATCACAGCTCTATGAGACTCCCAATCACAGCTCTATGAGACTCCCAATCACAGCTCTATGAGACTCCCAATCACAGCTCTATGAGACTCCCAATCACAGCCCTATGAGACTCCCAATCACAGCCCTATGAGACTCCCAATCACAGCTCTATGAGACTCCCAATCACAGCTCTATGAGACTCCCAATCACAGCTCTATGAGACTCCCAATCACAGCTCTATGAGACTCCCAATCACAGCCCTATGAGACTCCCAATCACAGCTCTATGAGACTCCCAATCACAGCTCTATGAGACTCCCAATCACAGCTCTATGAGACTCCCAATCACAGCTCTATGAGACTCCCAATCACAGCTCTATGAGACTCCCAATCACAGCTCTATGAGACTCCCAATCACAGCTCTATGAGACTCCCAATCACAGCTCTATGAGACTCCCAATCACAGCTCTATGAGACTCCCAATCACAGCCGGTTATGATACAGCTTGTAAAGAGTCTGTGGAGCCAGCCTGACACACACACACACACTGTGGAGCCAGCCTGACACACACACACACACTGTGGAGCCAGCCTGACACACACACACACACACACACACACACTGTGGAGCCAGCCTGACAGTCAATCCCATTACCTTTCAGCAGGGTAAGGGAGAAGCTGCTCTGTTCTGCGCGCTGTGCGCGCACACACACACACACACACACACACACACACACACACAGGGTTATACAGCGGTTGAACTGAAAGCAAGGTCATGACTTAAATCTGTTTGGTGTCAATGAAAGAATATTAATCAGTGTGATAAGATGGGAATGTGTTCTCCTCTCCTCTTCCTCCTCCTCTTATCTTTCCCTCCTCTCCTCTTCCTCCTCCTCCTCTGTTCCTCCTCTCCACTTCTTCTCTTTCTCTCCTCTTCCTCCTCCTCCTCTTCTCTTTCCCTCCTCTCCTCTTCCTCCTCTCTTCCTCCTCTCTTTCCCCCCTCCTCTCTTCCTCCTCTCTTTCCGCCCCTCTCCTCTTCCTCCTCTCTTCCTCCTCTCTTTCCCCCTCTCCTCTTCCTCCTCTCTTCCTCCTCTCTTCCCCCCCTCTCCTCTTCCTACTCTCCTTTTTGTCCTCGCCACTCCGCCCACTCCTCATCTCCGGTCTGGTCTTCTCCTCTCCTCTGCTCTCCTCCTCTCCAATAGGAAGATCCTATCGAGCACAGATCCTATCGAGCACAGATCCTATCGAGCACAGATCCTATCGAGCACAGATCCTACGAGCCCAGTATATTGGTGGACATGCAGGTAGCTGTAGATGTTTCACCCTGGAGCTTTCTTTCTGTTACCTTGTGTTTGATCTCTCACCACCCCTCCCTCCCAAACACTGTGTGTGTGTGTTTCTGTGTGTGTTTGATCTCTCACCACCCCTCCCTCCCAAACACTGTGTGTGTGTGTTTCTGTGTGTGTTTGATCTCTCACCACCCCTCCCTCCCAAACACTGTGTGTGTGTGTTTCTGTGTGTGTTTGATCTCTCACCACCCCTCCCTCCCAAACACTGTGTGTGTGTGTTTCTGTGTGTGTTTGATCTCTCACCACCCCTCCCTCCCAAACACTGTGTGTATGTGTTTCTGTGTGTGTTTGATCTCTCACCACCCCTCCCTCCCAAACACTGTGTGTATGTGTTTCTGTGTGTGTTTGGTCTTGTTCTTCTCAAATGCCTGTGTACTCAGACACTCCATGTTCCCTCTAGAGATAGCATCTCACCCTGTTATACAGAAACACATATAGGGATCAGTCAGACCCTCTCTCTCTGCTTCAGACCCTCTCTCTCTGCTTCAGACCCTCTCTCTCTGCTTCAGACCCTCTCTCTCTGCTTCAGACCCTCTCTCTCTGCTTCAGTCCCTCGCTCTCTGATTCAGACCCTCTCTCTCTGCTTCAGACCCTCTCTCTCTGCTTCAGACCCTCTCTCTCTGCTTCAGACCCTCTCTCTCTACTTCAGAGACTCTCTCTCTCTCTTCAGACCCTCTCTCTCTGCTTCAGACCCTCTCTCTCTGCTTCAGACCCTCTCTCTCTGCTTCAGACACTCTCTCTCTGCTTCAGACCCTCTCTCTCTGCTTCAGACCCTCTCCCTCTGCTTCAGTCCCTCGCTCTCTGCTTCAGACCCTCTCTCTCTGCTTCAGACCCTCTCTCTCTGCTTCAGACCCTCTCTCTCTGATTCAGACCCTCTCTCTCTGATTCAGACCCTCTCTCTCTGCTTCAGACCCTCTCTCTCTGCTTCAGACCCTCTCTCTCTGCTTCAGACCCTCTCTCTCTGGGAGGATGGGAGAGAGAGGAGGGGAGGAGGTAGGATGGGAGAGAAAGGAGTGGAGGAGGTGGATGGGAGAGAAAGGAGGGGAGGAAGGAGGATGGGAGAGAAAGGAGGGGAGGAAGTAGGATGGGAGAGAGAGGAGGGGAGGAGGTAGGATGGGAGAGAGAGGAGGAGGAGGAGGGAGGAGGATGGGAGAGAAAGGAGGGGAGGAAGTAGGATGGGAGAGAGAGGAGGGGGAGGAGGAGGATGGGAGAGAGAGGAGGGGAGGAGGAAGAATGGGAGAGAGAGAAGGAGTAATCACATAGATGGAGGAGGGGTACTCACATAGACGGAGGAGGGGGTAATCACATAGATGGAGGAGGGGGTACTCACATAGATGGAGGAGGGGGAATCACATAGATGGAAGAGGGGGTACTCACATAGATGGAGGAGGGGGAATCACATAGATGGAGGAGGGGTACTCACATAGATGGAGGAGGGGGTATTCACATAGATGGAGGGGGTACTCACATAGATGGAGGAGGGGGTAATCACATAGATGGAGGAGGGGGTACTCATAGATGGAGGAGGGGGTACTCACATAGATGGAGGAGGGGGTACTCAGGATAGATGGAGGAGGGGGTACTCACATAGATGGAGGAGGGGGTACTCAGGATAGATGGAGGAGGGGTACTCACATAGATGGAGGAGGTGGTACTCAGGATAGATGGAGGAGGGGATGGAGGAGGGGGTACTCACATAGATGGAGGAGGGGTACTCACATAGATGGAGGAGGGGGTACTCACATAGATGGAGGAGGGGGAATCACATAGATGGAGGAGGGGGTACTCACATAGATGGAGGAGGGGGTACTCACATAGATGGAGGAGGGGTACTCAGGATAGATGGAGGAGGGGGTACTCACATAGATGGAGGAGGGGTACTCACATAGATGGAGGAGGGGGTACTCAGGATAGATGGAGAAGGGGGTACTCACATAGATGGAGGAGGGGTACTCACATAGATGGAGGAGGGGGTACTCAGGATAGATGGAGGAAGGGGTACTCATAGATGGAGGAGGGGTACTCACATAGATGGAGGAGGGGGTACTCATAGATGGAGGAGGGGGTACTCATAGATGGAGGAGGGGTACTCAGGATAGATGGAGGAGGGGGTACTCACATAGATGGAGGAGGGGGTACTCAGGATAGATGGAGGAGCGGGTACTCAGGATAGATGGAGGAGGGGGTACTCACATAGATGGAGGAGGGGGTACTCAGGATAGATGGAGGAGGGGTACTCACATAGATGGAGGAGGGGGTACTCAGGATAGATGGAGGAGGGGTACTCATAGATGGAGGAGGGGTACTCACATAGATGGAGGAGGGGGTACTCATAGATGGAGGAGGGGGTACTCATAGATGGAGGAGGGGTACTCAGGATAGATGGAGGAGGGGGTACTCAGGATAGATGGAGGAGGGGGTACTCAGGATAGATGGAGGAGGGGGTACTCAGGATAGATGGAGGAGGGGTACTCACATAGATGGAGGAGGGGGTACTCAGGATAGATGGAGGAGGGGGTACTCAGGATAAATGGAGGAGGGGGTACTCAGGATAGATGGAGGAGGGGGTACTCACATAGATGGAGGAGGGGGTACTCATAGATGGAGGAGGGGGTACTCACATAGATGGAGGAGGGAGTACTCACATAGATGGAGGAGGGAGTAATGGTCCCAGTCATCATAAAGCACCAACACACACACATAAAACGAAATGCTGGAAAGCATCTGGGATAAATCATATGGGGTCAAGTACTTTATCTAACACAACATCTACTGGGGATTCGGTTGCTATGGTGACACCGTGGCTGGTGTGACTGTGCAGTTGTCCTTAGAACGGGGGGGGGCGCTCTGCCAACATCACGTTTGATATTATACAAATGGAACGCATTGGTAAACACTTTGACAGAACAAAATCTCTTGAGGCATAGCCTGTGTACCAAATGGCACCTTATTCACTCCATAGTGGCTCTGATAGGGCACTGGTCAAATGGGGGGGGGGGAGCACTACAATATAGGGAATCGTGTTTCCATTTGGGATGTAGACAGTGACAGGGCCAGAGAATTACAGAGTAACGGACAACAGGGACAATGGACTATAAGCCGATTGTCTTGGTGACGACAGGAACATGACAGAACACTGTCATCTGACAAGAGCAGGGGCTTTGTGCTTTAAGGAAACAAGCAACTGCTTATACAATACAATAGCTTTGATCCGTTCTGACAATGACACGTCTCTACTGTCCCAAGTGGCACCCTATTCCCTATATAGTGCACTACTTTTGACCAGGGCACTATGAGCCCATCAAATGGCCACTATTTACACCCCCCCCCCATTTGTTTTGTACACTGCTGCTACTCGTTGTTTATTATCAATGCATAGTCACTTCACCCCTACCTAGATGTACAAATTATCTCGTTTCTAACCTGTACCCCCGCACACTGACTCGGTACCAGTACCCTCCGTATATAGCCTCGTTACTAACCTGTACCCCCGCACACTGACTCGGTACCAGTACCCTCCGTATATAGCCTCGTTACTAACCTGTACCCCCGCACACTGACTCGGTACCAGTACCCTCCGTATATAGGCTCGTTACTAACCTGTACCCCCGCACACTGACTCGGTACCAGTACCCTCCGTATATAGGCTCGTTACCTAACCTGTACCCCCGTATATAGCCTCGCACACTGACTCGGTACCAGTACCCTCCGTATATAGCCTCGTAACTAACCTGTACCCCTAACCTGCACACTGACTCCTCCGTACCAGTACCCTCCGTATATATAGCCTCGTTACTAACCTGTACCCCCGCACACTGACTCGGTACCAGTACCCTCCGTATATAGGCTCGTTACTAACCTGTACCCCCGACACACTGACTCGGTACCCCCGGTACCCTCCGTATATAGCCTCGTTACTAACCTGTACCCCCGCACACTGACTCGGTACCAGTACCCTCCGTATATAGGCTCGTTTCTAACCTGTACCCCCCCCGCACACTGACTCGGTACCAGTACCCTCCGTATATAGCCTCGTTACTAACCTGTACCCCCTCCGCACACTGACTCGGTACCGGTACCCTCCGTATATAGCCTCGTTACTAACTTGTACCCCCTCCGTATATAGCCTCGCACACTGACTCGGTACCAGTACCCTCCGTATATAGGCTCGTTACTAACCTGTACCCCCACACACTGACTCGGTACCGGTACCCTCCGTATATAGCCTCGTTACTAACCTGTACCCCCACACACTGACTCGGTACCGGTACCCTCCGTATATAGCCTCGTTACTAACCTGTACCCCCGCACACTGACTCGGTACCGGTACCCTCCGTATATAGCCTCATTATTGTTATGTTATTGTGTTGCTTTTTATAATTTTTTTTACTTTAGTTTATTTGGTAAATATTTTCTTAATTCTATCTCGAACTGCACTGTTGGTTAAAGGGCTTGTAAGTTAAGCATTTCACGGTAAAGTCTACACTTGTTGTATTCGGCACATGTGACAAATAAAGTTTGATTTGATTTGATTTAGCCTTATGGGCTCTGGTCAAAAGTATTGCACTCAATTGGAAGTATTTACACTTGAAGTATTTGAATATGAAGTGCGCCCTTATTGCTGAATGGAGCTGAATGGCACACACACACACAAACAAATGTAGCTAAGGATCGTGGTGAAAGTGTCAGGAACTAGCAAAGGATCGATGTGATCCTTTTCCTCCTGCCTGAGAGAGTCAACCTTCATTTCTATGGCACGCCGGCCCCGTGATTGGTCTGTGTCAGCAGTGGTCAGAACGGATCACTACTTTCCTGCAGTCAAATGAACCTAGTGGCCTCATGGGTGGAATGTTATTCATATTTTTCATGTAATATGTAATGTAATGCATGTCAACTCTATATCTGACATGGTACAGGTGTCTTCTTGGTACAAGAACGGTACAGGTGTCTTCTTTCTAACCCCATAACCATGTGTGTGAGGTGTATACTTTTGTTTTCAAAAAGTTTCAGACGAGATTTTTTTTTATGTCATTGTATATACATTGGGGAAAGACTGCCACTTAAGTACTGGGGTCAGTTTGTATTACCTTGTGAAATGAATTTAAAGTATAGTGGCTGGTGGAGCTCTACTTGGGGAGAGAGGGTCCACCGAGAGACTGAAATGGGATGAGTGGAGTCCCCACGTCCACCTCAGTGAAGTTTCTGACGCTCTCCCAATCCCCTAGATAAAGCCTCTCTCTCCATTCTCACCAATAACAACCATTGAATCTTAATTAGAATGACAAACAAGGAACCATAAGAAATAAGAAAGAAATACAATACAATAAGAAAGAAAAACAATTACATTGTATTATAATTAAGTCCTTCCTTCCCCTCTCCCAAACCAAACCCATCCCTCTCCACCACCCCCTCTCTCCTCCTCGCTTTACCAAATCCATCCCTCTCCACCACCCCCCTCTCTCTCCTCCTCGCTTTACCTCTCCCAAACCAAACCCATCCCTCTCCACCACCCCCTCTCTCTCCTCCTCGCTTTACCTCTCCCAAACCAAACCCATCCCTCTCCACCACCCCCTCTCTCTCCTCCTCGCTTTACCTCTCCCAAACCAAACCCATCCCTCTCCACCACCCCCTCTCTCTCCTCCTCCTTTACCTCTCCCAAACCAAATCCATCCCTCTCCACCACCCCCTCTCTCTCCTCCTCGCTTTACCTCTCCCAAACCAAACCCATCCCTCACCACCACCCCCTCTCTCTCCTCCTCCTTTACCTCTCCCAAACCAAATCCATCCCTCTCCACCACCCCTCTCTCCTCCTCGCTTTACCTCTCCCAAACCAAACCCATCCCTCTCCACCACCCCCTCTCTCTCTCCTCCTCGCTTTACCTCTCCCAAACCAAACCCATCCCTCTCCACCACCCCCCTCTCTCTCTCCTCCTCGCTTTACCTCTCCCAAACCAAATCCATCCCTCTCCACCACCCCCTCTCTCTCCTCCTCGCTTTACCTCTCCCAAACCAAACCCATCCCTCTCCACCACCCCCTCTCTCTCCTCCTCCTCGCTTTACCTCTCCCAAACCAAACCCATCCCTCTCCACCACCCCCTCTCTCTCCTCCTCGCTTTACCTCTCCCAAACCAAACCCATCCCTCACCACCACCCCTCTCTCTCCTCCTCGCTTTACCTCTCCCAAACCAAATCCATCCCTCTCCACCACCCCCTCTCTCTCCTCCTCGCTTTACCTCTCCCAAACCAAACCCATCCCTCTCCACCACCCCCTCTCTCTCTCCTCCTCTCCCAAACCAAACCATCCCTTACCTCTCCCAAACCAAATCCATCCCTCTCCACCACCCCCTCTCTCTCCTCCTCGCTTTACCTCTCCCAAACCAAACCCATCCCTCTCCACCACCCCCTCTCTCTCCTCCTCCCTTTCCCTCTCCACCTCTCCCAAACCAAACCCATCCCTCTCTCTCCTCCTCGCTTTACCTCTCCCAAACCAAACCCATCCCTCTCCACCACCCCCTCTCTCTCCTCCTCGCTTTACCTCTCCCAAACCAAACCCATCCCTCTCCACCACCCCCCCTCTCTCTCCTCCTCCTCGCTTTACCTCTCCCAAACCAAACCCATCCCTCTCCACCACCCCCTCTCTCTCCTCCTCGCTTTACCTCTCCCAAACCAAACCCATCCCTCTCCACCACCCCCCCAAACCAAACCTCTCTCCTCCTCGCTTTACCTCTCCCAAACCAAACCCATCCCTCACCACCACCCCCCAAACCAAACCCATCTCTCTCCTCCTCCCTTTACCTCTCCCAAACCAAACCCATCCCTCTCCACCACCCCCTCTCTCTCCTCCTCGCTTTACCTCTCCCAAACCAAACCCATCCTCTCCACCACCCCCTCTCTCTCCTCCTCGCTTTACCTCTCCCAAACCAAACCCATCCCTCTCCACCACCCCCTCTCTCTCCTCCTCGCTTTACCTCTCCCAAACCAAACCCATCCCATCCCTCACCACCACCCCCTCTCTCTCCTCCTCCCTTTTACCTCTCCCAAACCAAACCCATCCCTCTCCACCACCCCCATCTCCTCCTCCTCGCTTTACCTCTCCCAAACCAAACCCATCCCTCTCCACCACCCCCTCTCTCTCCTCCTCGCTTTACCTCTCCCAAACCAAACCCATCCCTCTCCACCACCCCCTCTCTCCTCCTCGCTTTACCTCTCCCAAACCAAACCCATCCCTCTCCACCACCCCTCTCTCTCTCTCCTCGCTTTACCTCTCCCAAACCAAACCCATCCCTCTCCACCACCCCCTCCCTCTCTCCTCCTCGCTTTACCTCTCCCAAACCAAATCCATCCCTCTCCACCACCCCCTCTCTCTCCTCCTCCTCCTCGCTTTACCTCTCCCAAACCAAATCCATCCCTCTCCACCACCCCCTCTCTCCTCCTCCTTTTACCTCACCCAAACCAAAATCCATCCCTCTCCACCACCCCCTCTCTCTCTCCTCCTCCTTTACCTCACCCAAACCAAATCCATCCCTCTCCACCACCCCTCTCTCTCCTCCTCCTTTACCTCACCCAAACCAAATCCATCCCTCTCCACCACCCCCTCTCTCCCCCTACCTCCCTCCCTTACCCATCCAGGCCCAGTGTCCCCTCCACCACCCTCCCCTCCTCCTACCCATCCAGGCCCAGTCTCCCCCTACCTCCCTCCCTCCCATCCAGGCCCAGTGCCCCCTCCTCCTCCCCTTACCCATCCAGGCCCAGTGTCCCCCCACCACCTCCCTCCCTTTTACCATCCAGGCCAGTGTCCCCTCCACCTCCCTCCTCCTACCCATCCAGGCCCAGTGTCCCCCTAAACCTCCCTCCCTTACCCATCCAGGCCCAGTGTCCCCCCTCTACCCTCCCTCCCTTACCCATCCAGGCCCAGTGTCCCCCTACCTCCCTCCCTTACCCATCCAGGCCCAGTGTCCCCCTACCTCCCTCCCTTACCCATCCAGGCCCAGTGTCCCCCTTACCTCCTCCTTCCTCCTACCTCCCTCCCTTACCCATCCAGGCCCAGTGCCCCCTACCTCCCTCCCTTACCCATCCAGGCCCAGTGTCCCCCTACCTCCCTCCCTTACCCATCCAGGCCCAGTGTCCCCCTACCTCCCTCCCCCTCCTTACCCATCCAGGCCCAGTGTCCCCCTACCTCCCTCCCTTACCCATCCAGGCCCAGTGTCCCCTACCTCCCTCCCTTACCCATCCAGGCCCAGTGTCCCCCTACCTCCCTCCCTTACCCATCCAGGCCCAGTGTCCCCCTACCCTCCCTCCCTTACCCATCCAGGCCCAGTGTCCCCCTACCCTCCCTCCCTTACCCATCCAGGCCCAGTGTCCCCTACCTCCCTCCCTTACCCATCCAGGCCCAGTGTCCCCCTACCTCCCTCCCTTACCCATCCAGGCCCAGTGTCCCCTACCTCCCTCCCTTACTAGGCCTCCCTCCCTCCCTACCCATCCAGGCCCAGTGTCCCACTACCTCCCTCCCTTACCCATCCAGGCCCAGTGTCCCCCTACCCTCCCTCCCTTCTAAATAACTGATTTAAGCATTAAAAGACAAAAGAAATCATTTCAGGTCCAGTACCATCGTTGTGCCGCGGTTTGACAGATGCAGCAGGCTACAGGCATTACACACCTGGCTAAAAGATTACTGTAGCTCTGCTGGAAACACTTCTATAGACAACGTGACACCATCTAGAAACAAAAGATACTATGCAGTCGGCTATTCACAAACGGGGGTTTGCACAATGCCGTCGGGGGTACGCCAAATAAAAATGTGATTCAGTTTAAAAAATATATATATAATAATAATAATAAACTATATATTTTTTAATAATAATAATCTTCACATTTTCAAACAGTTCATTTATATTTTCCAACGGGGCTATACATCTGGGTGAGTTTTTTCTCTCTCGCCTGACTAGCCTCGTTTCATTGCCAAAAATAAAATGAAACAATCTAGTGTTCAGTGAAATAATAACACAATGTCAAATACAGGTAGCCTAGTTAAATAATGAACATCCAATCACATTAACCGTTACTCTCTGGCAGGAATTCCACTAACGGTCTGTATGAAGCCAAACGTAGCTGCTGCTCATGTTGGTGTCTGTACTGATGGTGTAAAAGCCATGACAGGGAGACATAGTGGAGTGGTAACGTGGGTGCAAGCAGTTGCTCCCGACCCACTTGGGTTCACTGCAGCATCCACCGAGAGGGTCTTGGGTACACTGCAGCATCCACCGAGAGGCTCTTGGGTACACTGCAGCATCCACCGAGAGACTATTGGGTACACTGCAGCATCCACCGAGAGGCTCTTGGGTACACTGCAGCATCTACCGAGAGGCTCTTGGGTACACTGCAGCAGTCACAGAGCAGTCACAGGCTCTTGGGTACACTGCAGCATCCACTGAGAGGCTCTTGGGTTCACTGCAGCATCCACCGAGAGACTATTGGGTACACTGCAGCATCCACCTAGAGGCTCTTGGGTAGACTGCAGCATCCACCGAGAGACTATTGGGTACACTGCAGCATCTACCGAGAGGCTCTTGGGTTCACTGCAGCATCTACCGAGAGGCTCTTGGGTACACTGTAGCATCTACCGAGAGGCTCTTGGGTACACTGCAGCAGTCACAGAGAGGCTCTTGGGTACACTGTAGCATCTACCGAGAGGCTCTTGGGTACACTGCAGCATCTACCGAGAGGCTTTTGGGTACACTGCAGCAGTCACAGAGAGGCTCTTGGGTACACTGCAGCATCCACAGAGAGGCTCTTGCTGCCAAGGGAATGTCTGACAGCTTGAAAGATGTTTTGGACACTACAGTGAAAATGGTTAACTTTGTTAAAGCAAGGCCACAGCGACCATGTAACGCTTTTACAACATACAGAAGTGCGCTGGTTATCAAGGGGCAAAGTATTGACATGTTTTTTTAAACACACAGGTCTTTCCATCATTGTATGATTTTTTTGTGTGTAAATTAACTCAAGCTTACGGACAATGTCAAATGTGATATAGTGAAGCACCTGAGTGAGTTTGGTGCTCACTTACGCAGGTACTTTCCCGAAATGATGACACAAACAACTGGATTCGTTATCCCTTTCATGCCCTGTCTCCAGTCCACTTACCGATGTCTGAACAAGAGAGACTCACGGAAATTGCAACAAGCGGTTCTGTTAAAATGTAATTTAATCAGAAGCCACTGCCAGATTTCTAGATTTAGCTGCCCTCAGAGTATCCTGCCTTGGCAAATCACGCTGTTAAGACACTGATGCCCTTTGCAACCACGTACCTATGTGAGAGTGGATATTCGGCCATCACTAACATGAAAACTAAAGAAAATTATTTAAGACTGAGACTCTCTCCAAAGCCACATTTATTTATATATTTTTATTTAACTAGTCAAGTCAGTTAAGAACAAATTCTTATTTTCAATAACAGCCTAAGAACAGTAGGTTAACTGCCTTGTTCAGGGCAAGAACGACAGATTTTTACCTTGTCAGCTCGGGGATTTGATATTGCAACCTTTCGGTTACTAGTCCAACACTCTAACCACTAGGCTACCCTACCTCCTCTACACTCTAACCACTAGGCTACCCTACCTCCCCTATGCTCTAACCACTAGGCTACCCTACATCCTCTACACTCTAAACACTAGGCTACTTGCCTCCTCTACACTCTAACCACTAGGCTACCCTACCTCCTCTACACTCTAACCACTAGGCTACCCTACCTCCTCTACACTCTAACCACTAGGCTACCCTACATCCTCTACACTCTAACCACTAGGCTACCCTGCCTCCTCTACACTCTAACCACTAGGCTACCCTGCCTCCTCTACGCTCTAACCACTAGGCTACCCTACCTCCTCTACACTCTAAACACTAGGCTACTTGCCTCCTCTACACTCTAACCACTAGGCTACCTGCCTCCTCTACACTCTAACCACTAGGCTACCCTACCTCCCCTACGCTCTAACCACTAGGCTACCCTACCTCCTCTATGCTCTAACCACTAAACTACCTACCTCCTCTACTACACTCTAAACACCACTAGGCTACCCTACCTCCTCTACGCTCTAACCACTAGGCTACCCTACCTCCTCTACGCTCTAACCACTAGGCTACCCTACCTCCTCTACACTCTAAACACTAGGCTACCCTACCTCCTCTACACTCTAACCACTAGGCTACCCTACCTCCTCTACACTCTAACCACTAGGCTACCCTACCTCCTCTACACTCTAACCACTAGGCTACTTGCCTCCTCATTGCAGAGTTATGTGCATCATTTCAAGCCCTTCTCATTAAGCTGTAGTGAGTAATTCACCAAAAGGTCTACTACACCTGTTGTATTCAGCATTTCACTGTAAGGTCTACTACACCTGTTGTATTCAGCATTTCACCGTAAGGTCTACTACACCTGTTGTATTCAGCATTTCACCGTAAGGTCTACTACACCTGTTGTATTCGGCATTTCACAGTAAGGTCTACTACACCTGTTGTATTCAGCATTTTACTGTAAGGTCTACTACACCTGTTGTATTCAGCATTTCACTGTAAGGTCTACTACACCTGTTGTATTCAGCATTTCACTGTAAGGTCTACTACACCTGATGTATTCAGCATTTCACTGTAAGGTCTACTACACCTGTTGTATTCAGCATTTCACTGTAAGGTCTACTACACCTGTTGTATTCAGCATTTCACTGTAAGGTCTACTACACCTGTTGTATTCAGCATTTCACTGTAAGGTCTACTACACCTGTTGTATTCAGCATTTCACTGTAAGGTCTACTACACCTGTTGTATTCAGCATTTCACCGTAAGGTCTACTACACCTGTTGTATTCAGCATTTCACCGTAAGGTCTACTACACCTGTTGAATTCAGCATTTCACCGTAAGGTCTACTACACCTGTTGTAGTCAGCATTTCAATGTAAGGTCTACTACACCTGTTCTATTCAGCATTTCACTGTAAGGTCTACTACACCTGTTGTATTCGGCATTTCACTGTAAGGTCTACTACACCTGTTGTATTCAGCATTTCACTGTAAGGTCTACTACACCTGTTGTATTCAGCATTTCACTGTAAGGTCTACTACACCTGTTGTATTCGGCATTTCACTGTAAGGTCTACTACACCTGTTGTATTCAGCATTTCACTGTAAGGTCTACTACACCTGTTGTATTCGGCATTTCACTGTAAGGTCTACTACACCTGTTGTATTCAGCATTTCACTGTAAGGTCTACTACACCTGTTGTATTCAGCATTTCACTGTAAGGTCTACTACACCTGTTGTATTCAGCATTTCACTGTAAGGTCTACTACACCTGTTGTATTCAGCATTTCACTGTAAGGTCTACTACACCTGTTGTATTCAGCATTTCACTGTAAGGTCTACTACACCTGTTGTATTCAGCATTTCACTGTAAGGTCTACTACACCTGTTGTATTCAGCATTTCACTGTAAGGTCTACTACACCTGTTGTATTCAGCATTTCACTGTAAGGTCTACTACACCTGTTGTATTCAGCATTTCACTGTAAGGTCTACTACACCTGTTGTATTCAGCATTTCACTGTAAGGTCTACTACACCTGTTGTATTCAGCATTTCACTGTAAGGTCTACTACACCTGTTGTATTCAGCATTTCACTGTAAGGTCTACTACACCTGTTGTATTCAGCATTTCACTGTAAGGTCTACTACACCTGTTGTATTCAGCATTTCACTGTAAGGTCTACTACACCTGTTGTATTCAGCATTTCACTGTAAGGTCTACTACACCTGTTGTATTCAGCATTTCACTGTAAGGTCTACTACACCTGTTGTATTCAGCATTTCACTGTGAGGTCTACTACACCTGTTGTATTCAGCATTTCACTGTAGGTCTACTACACCTGTTGTATTCAGCATTTCACTGTCACTGTAAGGTCTACTACACCTGTTGTATTCAGCATTTCACTGTGAGGTCTACTACACCTGTTGTATTCAGCATTTCACTGTAGGTCTACTACACCTGTTGTATTCAGCATTTCACTGTAAGGTCTACTACACCTGTTGTATTCAGCATTTCACTGTAAGGTCTACTACACCTGTTGTATTCAGCATTTCACTGTAAGGTCTACTACACCTGTTGTATTCAGCATTTCACTGTAAGGTCTACACGTGTTGTATTCAGCATTTCACTCTAAGGTCTACTACACCTGTTGTATTCGGCACTCGTGACTAATAAAGTTTGATTTGATGTTTGTTTTGTCTCATTCCGTTTTCTTCTTCCTGCTCCAGTTAATCTTCTTCTTCTTTCACTTCCTGTTCATCCACTAGCCCCGCCCACTGTATTTGCATATCTGACACTCCACTTCCCTTTTGAGCATATCTACCTTCTTTTTGTTTTTAAAAACAGAGAGTAACAGTTCATTTGTTTTTGTTTTTGGCATTGGGAACATTTTAGCCATGTTAATCTACTAAACCTATGGCTTGTTGGGTTGTTCCTTGTTTTCCTTTATTCCATATGGCTTGTTGGGTTGTTCATTTCACTGTAAGGTCTATGGCTTGTTGGGTTGTTCAGTCTTTTCCTTTAAGGTCTACCATATGGCTTGTTGTTGTTCGGCTTGTCTTTTCCTTTAATAAAGTTTGATTTGATGTTTGTTTTGTCTCATTCCGTTTTCTTTTCCTGCTCCAGTTAATCTTCTTCTTCTTTCACTTCCTGTTCATCCACTAGCCCCGCCCACTGTATTTGCATATCTGTTGGGTTGTTCACTCCCTTCCTTTTTGAGCATATCTACCTTCTTTTGTTTTTCTTTTCCTTTAAGAGAAGCCAACAGTTCATTTGTTTTTTTCCTTTTTGGCAGGGAACCATTTGTTGCCATGTTCCTTGTTTCAGGTGCCATGGTTGTTCTCTTTCCTGTCTTTTCCTTTAAGGGAAGCCATATGGCTTGTTGGGTTGTTCCTTGTCTTTTCCTTTAAGGGAACCATATGGCTTGTTGGGTTGTTCCTTGTCTTTTCCTTTAAGGGAAGCCATATGGCTTGTTGGGTTGTTCTTGTCTTTTCCTTTAAGGGAAGCCATATGGCTTGTTGGGTTGTTCCTTGTCTTTTCCTTTAAGGGAAGCCATATGGCTTGTTGGGTTGTTCCTTGTCTTTTCCTTTAAGGGAAGCCATATGGCTTGTTGGGTTGTTCCTTGTCTTTTCCTTTAAGGGAAGCCATATGGCTTGTTGGGTTGTTCCTTGTCTTTTCCTTTAAGGGAAGCCATATGGCTTGTTGGGTTGTTCCTTGTCTTTTCCTTTAAGGGAAGCCATATGGCTTGTTGGGTTGTTCCTTGTCTTTTCCTTTAAGGGAAGCCATATGGCTTGTTGGGTTGTTCCTTGTCTTTTCCTTTAAGGAAGCCATATGGCTTGTTGGGTTGTTCCTTGTCTTTTCCTTTAAGGGAAGCCTTGTCTTTTCCTTTAAGGGAAGCCATATGGCTTGTTGGGTTGTTCCTTGTCTTTTCCTTTTTTCCTTTAAGGGAAGCCATATGGCTTGTTGGGTTGTTCCTTGTCTTTTCCTTTAAGGGAAGCCATATGGCTTGTTGGGTTGTTCCTTGTCTTTTCCTTTAAGGGAAGCCATATGGCTTGTTGGGTTGTTCCTTGTCTTTTCCTTTAAGGGAAGCCATATGGCTTGTTGGGTTGTTCCTTGTCTTTTCCTTTAAGGGAAGCCATATGGCTTGTTGGGTTGTTCCTTGTCTTTTCCTTTAAGGGAAGCCATATGGCTTGTTGGGTTGTTCCTTGTCTTTTCCTTTAAGGGAAGCCATATGGCTTGTTGGGTTGTTCCTTGTCTTTTCCTTTAAGGGAAGCTTGTTGGGTTGTTCCTTGTCTTTTCCTTTAAGGGAAGCCATATGGCTTGTTGGGTTGTTCCTTGTCTTTTCCTTTAAGGGAAGCCATATGGCTTGTTGGGTTGTTCCTTGTCTTTTCCTTTAAGGGAAGCCATATGGCTTGTTGGGTTGTTCCTTGTCTTTTCCTTTAAGGGAAGCCATATGGCTTGTTGGGTTGTTCCTTGTCTTTTCCTTTAAGGGAAGCCATATGGCTTGTTGGGTTGTTCCTTGTCTTTTCCTTTAAGGGAAGCCATATGGCTTGTTGGGTTGTTCCTTGTCTTTTCCTTTAAGGGAAGCCATATGGCTTGTTGGGTTGTTCCTTGTCTTTTCCTTTAAGGGAAGCCATATGGCTTGTTGGGTTGTTCCTTGTCTTTTCCTTTAAGGGAAGCCATATGGCTTGTTGGGTTGTTCCTTGTCTTTTCCTTTAAGGGAAGCCATATGGCTTGTTGGGTTGTTCCTTGTCTTTTCCTTTAAGGGAAGCCATATGGCTTGTTGGGTTGTTCCTTGTCTTTTCCTTTAAGGGAAGCCATATGGCTTGTTGGGTTGTTCCTTGTCTTTTCCTTTAAGGGAAGCCATATGGCTTGTTGTTCCTTGTCTTTTCCTTTAAGGGAAGCCATTGTTTGTTGGGTTGTTCCTGGTCTTTTCCTTTAAGGGAAGCCATATGGCTTGTTGGGTTGTTCCTTGTCTTTTCCTTTAAGGGAAGCCATATGGCTTGTTGGGTTGTTCCTTGTCTTTTCCTTTAAGGGAAGCCATATGGCTTCTTGGGTTGTTCCTTGTCTTTTCCTTTAAGGGAAGCCATATGGCTTGGTGGGTTGTTCCTTGTCTTTTCCTTTAAGGGAAGCCATATGGCTTGTTGGGTTGTTCCTTGTCTTTTCCTTTAAGGGAAGCCATATGGCTTGTTGGGTTGTTCCTTGTCTTTTCCTTTAAGGGAAGCCATATGGCTTGTTGGGTTGTTCCTTGTCTTTTCCTTTAAGGGAAGCCATATGGCTTCTTGGGTTGTTCCTTGTCTTTTCCTTTAAGGGAAGCCATATGGCTTGTTGGGTTGTTCCTTGTCTTTTCCTTTAAGGGAAGCCATATGGCTTCTTGGGTTGTTCCTTGTCTTTTCCTTTAAGGGAAACCATATGGCTTCTTGGGTTGTTCCTTGTCTTTTCCTTTAAGGGAAGCCATATGGCTTGTTGGGTTGTTCCTTGTCTTTTCCTTTAAGGAAGCCATATGGCTTGTTGGGTTGTTCCTTGTCTTTTCCTTTAAGGGAAGCCATATGGCTTGTTGGGTTGTTCCTTGTCTTTTCCTTTAAGGGAAGCCATATGGCTTGTTGGGTTGTTCCTTGTCTTTTCCTTTAAGGAAGCCATATGGCTTGTTGGGTTGTTCCTTGTCTTTTCCTTTAAGGGAAACCATATGGCTTCTTGGGTTGTTCCTTGTCTTTTCCTTTAAGGGAAACCATATGGCTTGTTGGGTTGTTCCTTGTCTTTTCCTTTAAGGAAGCCATATGGCTTGTTGGGTTGTTCCTTGTCTTTTCCTTTAAGGGAAGCCATATGGCTTGTTGGGTTGTTCCTTGTCTTTTCCTTTAAGGGAAGCCATATGGCTTGTTGGGTTGTTCCTTGTCTTTTCCTAACCTGTTTGGGATGATGCGAATTTTCGCAGCTTTTTGTTAAAAATCGCGCAACATTTCAGCGCCCTGCTACTCATTCCAGGAATATAGTATATGCATATGATTAGTATGTATGGATAGAAAACACTCAGACGTTTCTAAAACTGTTTAAATCACGGCTGTGACTATAACAGAACGTCTGTTTCATCGAAAAGCGCAGGAAAATCTGATCACTGGAGATGGAAAAAAATATCCATGCGCCACTCCCATGAATTGTTAAAGGTGAACCGTAATATATGGGGCCGAGCTTGCAGTACCTACAGCTACCACAGGATCTATAGAGTCTCCTCATTTGAATCTGAATTGATTCTTGGTAGATCCGCCCGAAGGGAAACGATTCTCTCCGACCACCGACCCGAGGCATTGTCTGTCTTTTTCTCCGGACATTTTTCCACACGGCAGGCTATCGAATTTACATCGCCCACTGATGATTTTTATAGCTTATTGACGTGTAGTAATACCTAAAGTTGCATTAGAAAGGTATTTCGAAGTGTTTTGTGAAAGTTTATCGTCGACTTTTTAACTTTTAAAAAATGACGTTACGTTATGAAACGCTATTTTTTCCGTTTTCCACACAGTCTTCATAGATCGATATCTAGGCTATATATGGACCGATTTAATCCAAAAAAAGACCCAGTATTGATTATGGGACATCAAGGAGTGCCAAGAAAGAAGATGGTCAAAGGTAATGAATGTTTTATATTTTATTGTGCGGTTTGTGTAGCGCCCCGACTATGCTAATTATTTTTGTTTTCGTCCTCTACGGGTCTTTTGGGGTGTTACATGCTATCAGATAATAGCTGCTCATGCTTTCGCCTCCATTTTACAAATCTGACTCGGTGGCTAGATTCACAACGAGTGTAGCTTTAATTTAATACCTTGTTTGTGTGTTTTCATGAAAGTTTGAATTTTAACGAAAAACGATAAGTGACGCTCTAAAATATCCGCTGATTTGATCCCCACAACGGAACATCCTCCCTAACAAGTGTTAAGGAAGCCATATGGCTTGTTGGGTTGTTCCTTGTCTTTTCCTTTAAGGGAAGCCATATGGCTTGTTGGGTTGTTCCTTGTCTTTTCCTTTAAGGGAAGCCATATGGCTTCTTGGGTTGTTCCTTGTCTTTTCCTTTAAGGGAAGCCATATGGCTTGTTGGGTTGTTCCTTGTCTTTTCCTTTAAGGAAGCCATATGGCTTGTTGGGTTGTTCCTTGTCTTTTCCTTTAAGGGAAACCATATGGCTTCTTGGGTTGTTCCTTGTCTTTTCCTTTAAGGGAAACCATATGGCTTGTTGGGTTGTTCCTTGTCTTTTCCTTTAAGGGAAGCCATATGGCTTGTTGGGTTGTTCCTTGTCTTTTCCTTTAAGGGAAGCCATATGGCTTGTTGGGTTGTTCCTTGTCTTTTCCTTTAAGGGAAGCCATATGGCTTGTTGGGTTGTTCCTTGTCTTTTCCTTTAAGGGAAGCCATATGGCTTGTTGGGTTGTTCCTTGTCTTTTCCTTTAAGGGAAGCCATATGGCTTGTTGGGTTGTTCCTTGTCTTTTCCTTTAAGGGAAGCCATATGGCTTGTTGGGTTGTTCCTTGTCTTTTCCTTTAAGGGAAGCCATATGGCTTGTTGGGTTGTTCCTTGTCTTTTCCTTTAAGGGAAGCCATATGGCTTGTTGGGTTGTTCCTTGTCTTTTCCTTTAAGGGAAGCCATATGGCTTGTTGGGTTGTTCCTTGTCTTTTCCTTTAAGGGAAGCCATATGGCTTGTTGGGTTGTTCCTTGTCTTTTCCTTTAAGGGAAGCCATATGGCTTCTTGCGTTGTTCCTTGTCTTTTCCTTTAAGGGAAACCATATGGCTTGTTGGGTTGTTCCTTGTCTTTTCCTTTAAGGAAGCCATATGGCTTGTTGGGTTGTTCCTTGTCTTTTCCTTTAAGGGAAGCCATATGGCTTGTTGGGTTGTTCCTTGTCTTTTCCTTTAAGGGAAGCCATATGGCTTGTTGGGTTGTTCCTTGTCTTTTCCTTTAAGGGAAGCCATATGGCTTGTTGGGTTGTTCCTTGTCTTTTCCTTTAAGGGAAGCCATATGGCTTGTTGGGTTCGAGTCACAGCGTCGCTTTACCCACAGATTGGTTTGCTGTTGAATATACCTGACTCTCTCCCGGTTGCTTATATTGACCTATTGATTTGAGAGGCTTCAGTTAAAACTGTAGAAACAGAATATAATCACAGTTTTGACGATACAAAACGGAGCTATGTACTCTCCATGTGTATTATTTGATTGTGTGAGAGAAACATTTTTTTTTTTTGGGGGGGGGTGTGTTTTGCCTTTTACATTACACTGAATCCCCAAAAAAGGTTTTTATGTCGCTTAAGCAGAACCGTGTGTGTGTGTGTGTGTGTGTGTGTGTGTGTGTGTGTGTGTGTGTGTGTGTGTGTGTGTGTTTGCGTATAACTATCAGTGTTTGTGCCACTGTGAGTGTATGCAAGTACCAATGGAGAAGCCTCCTGTCTGTCTGTCCTAGGGGGTGTTCAGTCAGGAAGGCCCCAGGAATGCCTGTTGGGTCTGAAAGCTGCCCATCCATATCTACCAGGCCTGCCAGCTCTCCTTCCCTCTTCCTCCCTCTTCCTCCCTCTTCCTCTCTCTGCCTCCTTTTCTTCCCCCCTCTCTCCCTCCCTCTTCCTCCCGCTCTCTACCTCCTTTTCTCCCCCCTCTCTCCCTCCTCCCTCTTCCTCCCTCCCTCTTCCTCCCTCTCTCTACCTCCTTTTCTTCCCCCTCTCGCTCCCCTTCTTCCCCCCCCTCTCTCCCTCTCTCTTCCTCTCTCCCTCCCTCTTCCTCCCTCTGCCTCCTTTTCTTCCCCCTCTACCTCCTTTTCTTCCCCCTCCCTCCCTCTTCCTCCCTCTCTCTCCCTCCTTTTCTCCCCCCTCTCTCCCTCCCTCTTCCTCCCTCTCTCTCCCTCCTTTTCTTCCGTCTCTCTCTCCCCCTCTCTCTCGCTCTCATTTTCAATTCAAGGGGCTTTATTGGCATGGGTAACATGTGTTAACATTGCCAAAGCAAGTGAGGTAGATAATATATATACATAAGTGGAAAAAAAACAAGAATAGAAATGAACAGTAAACATTACACTCACAGAAGTTCCAAAAGAATGAAGACACTACAAATGTAGGGGTGGCAGGGTAGCCTAGTGGTTAGAGAGTTGGACTAGTAACCAGATGGTTGCAAATTCAAATCCCCAGGGTACAAATCTGTCGTTCTACCCCTGAACAGGCAGCTAACCCACTGTTCCTAGGCCGTCATTGAAAATAAGAGTTTGTTCTTAACTGACTTGCCTGGTTAAATAAAGGTAACATAAAAAATATTATGTCTATACAGTGTTGTAATGATGTGCAAAGACAAAATGAATAAACATAAATATGTGTTGTATTTACAATGGTGTTTGTTCTTCACTGGTTGGCCTTTTCTTGTGGCAACAGGCCTCAAATCTTGCTGCTGTGATGGCACACTGTGGAATTTCACACAATTGAGTTGAGTTCATCAAAATTGGATTTGTTTCCTAATTCTTTGTGGATCTGTGTAATCTGAGGGAAATATGTGTCTCTAATAAGGTCATGCATTTGTCAGGAGGTTAGGAAGTGTAGCTCAGCTTCCACCTCATTTTGTGCACACAGCCTTTCTTCTCTTGAGAGCCAGGTCTGCCTTCGTGTTGTTGTTTGTTCAGAGTTTTCCAATTTTTCCAGAAGTGGTTAGAGTCTATGGATTCTTCATTTCCATTGAGCTGATTTCTGACATGCTGTTCCTTCTTTTTCCGTAGTGTATTTCTGTATTGTTTTAGTGATTCACCATAGTGAAGGCGTAGACTCAGGTTTTCCGGGTCTCTATGTTTTTGGTTGGACAGGTTTCTCTATTTCTTTCTGAGGTTTTTGCATTCCTCATCAAACCATTTGTCATTGTTATTTACTTTGTTAGGTTGTCTGCTTGACATTTTTAGATTTGATAGGGAAGCTGAGAGACTCTCTCTCTCTCCCCTCCTCTTCT
Source organism: Oncorhynchus tshawytscha (assembly GCF_018296145.1). Classification (NCBI taxonomy): domain Eukaryota; kingdom Metazoa; phylum Chordata; class Actinopteri; order Salmoniformes; family Salmonidae; genus Oncorhynchus; species Oncorhynchus tshawytscha. The sequence goes on along the minus strand of NC_056439.1, from coordinate 50,950,472 downwards.
CTCTCCCCCTCTCCCTCACCCCTCCTCCTCTCTCTCTCTCCTCCCTCCCTCCCCCCCCTCTCTCCCCCCCCCCCTCTCTCCTCCTCTCCCCCCCTCCCCCCTCTCTCTTCCCCACTCTCCTCCTCTCCCTCCCCCTCTCTCTCCCCTCTCCCCCTCCCCCTCTCTCTCCCCCCCTCTCTCCCACCCTCCTCCTCTCTCTCCCCCTCCCCCTCTCCCCCTCTCTCTCTCCCCCTCCCCCTCTCCTCCCCCTCTCTCTCTCCCCCTCCTCCTCTCCTCCCCCTCTCTCCCCCCCTCTCCTCTCCTCCCCTCTGTATTTTTGTCCTTTCATAGATTTGTTTTGTTTACTCTCACATTGTTTTACTAGTTCCCACTTCACTGTGCACAATATGTCTGTGTATTTGTGCTGCAGTTCAAGCATACACGTTGTTATGCATGATATCTGTAGAGAGAGTGTGGGGGGGGTTTAGTGTGTAGGCTGGGGATGGTTGCTATATCAGGCCCTCTCCTCCTACTCATGGAATGACACACTGGGTGCTGGGAGGGAGAGAGAGAGCTGGAAGGGAGATAAAGAGCTGGGAGAGAGAGAGCTGGGAGAGCTGGGAGGGAGAGTAGAGCTGGGAGGGAGAGAGAGCTGGGAGGGAGAGAGAGAGCTGGGTGGGAGAGAGAGAACTGGGAGGGAGAGAGAGAGCTGGGAGGGAGAACTATGAGAGTAGAGCTGGGAGGGAGAGTAGAGCTGGGAGGGAGAGAGAGAGCTGGGTGGGAGAACTGGGAGGAGAGAGAGCTGGGAGGGAGAACTAGAGCTGGGAGGGAGAGAGAGCTGGGAGGGAGAGAGAGCTGGGAGGAGAGAGAGAGCTGGGAGGGAGAACTATGAGAGAGAGCTGGGAGGGAGAGTAGAGCTGGGAGGGAGAGAGCTGGGAGCTGGGAGGGGAGAGAGCTGGGAGGGAGCTGGGAGGGAGAACTATGAGAGAGAGCTGGGAGGGAGAGTAGAGCTGGGAGGGAGAGAGAGCTGGGAGGGAGAGAGAGCTGGGAGGGAGAGAGAGCTGGGAGGGAGAGAGAGCTGGGAGGGAGAACTATGAGAGAGAGCTGGGAGGGAGAGTAGAGCTGGGAGGGAGAGAGAGCTGGGAGGGAGAGAGAGCTGGGAGGGAGAGAGAGAGCTGGGAGGGAGAACTATGAGAGAGAGCTGGGAGGGAGAGAGAGCTGGGAGGGAGAGAGAGCTGGGAGGGAGAGAGAGCTGGGAGGGAGAGAGCGCTGGGAGGGAGAGTAGAGCTGGGAGAGTGTGTGTATGTGTTGCCCATGACAACTCAGATTCTCTAAAGTGGGCTTGACATCTGTAGCCCACTGAACTCAGCCATGCGAGACCATCTGTAGCCCACTGAACACAGCCATGCGAGACCATCTGTAGCCCACTGAAACACAGCCATGTGAGTACCGCAATGATAGAAAAGACAAGGAAAGGGGAAACACTACAACTACGTCCAAATTGGCACCCTAATCCCTTTATAGTGCACTACTTGGGCCCTGGACAAATGTAGTGCACTATCAAGAGATGCTTTTGCGCATATATATATCTTAGGCTTTATATATAAAGCCTGAGATATTTACACATATATACACACATATATATATATTTACACACACACACACACACATACATACATATATATATATATATAGGCACGTTGAACAGCTGAGAATGTGAAGGGGACCAGAAAATACTCGAGTATGGAGCTAGAAACACCACGCTTCTGTCCTAAAGGCAACCTATTCCATTATAATGTTCCTATATTACCATAATATAGTGCGGGCCCTTGTCAAAAGTCGTGCACTATAGAGGGTATTGGGTGCCAATTGGGAAGCAAGCCAATGTCACCTATTCCTAAGCCACAGTATAATGTATCTCTCATACGTCACAGTTAATCATCAAAACGGGTCCAAACTCTACAGGGTTACAGAAAATGGGATGGTAGTTTTCCCCGTGACGCAGCAATACCGCTGCTGGGCCTCTCTCAACAAGAACCCTATGACTCTACCTCTGCGTCTGGCCCCTCGACAATGTATTATACTCGGGAGACGGACGGGAGCGCCTCTTGTAAAATGTGATTTTGCCACAGTCTTGCCCAAGTGGATTTACTGACAACCTTGGAGCAGATAAAGGATAGAAGCTCATCCCAACAGGCTACTTACTGAGACTGAAGTGAAGTGTGAGCAAAACATGTAATAGTTTTTAGGCTATTATCACACAATATTTAATCTTATTTAATCAAATTGTTTTCACACACAATCAATTCAACTTGGAACTTAAAAGTTACGCTTATATTAAAATGTAGAATAGCCTACACGCTATTCGTTTCCACAATTGCATCAACGAACGAAATTCATAGGGACACATTTAAGGACTATAATTGGTGAGTTTATGCGCGCGTTTAGACATTGGAAAAATAGAGGTATAAATGTAACGATTTGGAACACGTGAGCCTACCTTGTGCAGTTTCCACATAGCTCCCAGAGCCTTGACTTCATGTGTTCCGTGCTTCCCTTCCTCTAAACACTGGTAACACACCGGCATCTTGCACTGAACACAGTACATGCTCAGGTTCTCCAGTTCGTGCTCTGTACAAGTAGAGATCTTCCGGGGACTTGTCCGACGGCTTACCCGGCCCTGTGCCGGGGGTACGAGGCGATGCTTGGCTAGCGGACCTCGGGGAGGGTGACACCTCAAGCGACAAGGGTCACAGTAGAACACATCACATTGCTCGCACATCACAGTGGCCTCTTTGGGACTCTTCTCGCAGAGCTGACACTTGAGAGCGGCTGTTTTGCTCTGCTGGTACCGGTCCACGACCCCTTCCAGCACCCGGTTCTTGGCAAACCCGCGGAGCCCCCTCTCGTCCAAGATGAGGCTGCGATGACACTGCGGGCATGTGAGGCAGGAGTTGCGTGGGATTGGAGGTAGGGAACTTGGGTGTCCTAGCAAGTGGTGCTGAGAAGGGGGTTGGGGGACGGCAGGGGGGAAAACACGCACCCCGTTTGGGGATTTCTGGCAAGGGGTGGTCGGGGAACTAACGAAGCCACCATACGAACCGTATCCACTGTCCGCCTCGCTGTACAAGCTCATCTTATCGAGATCCAGGTAATCATAGTCGGAGACTCCCGAGCCAGAAGCACGGCTACTCTGCGGAGATTCAGCGTCCGGGGTCTGCACTAGGATATTCCGAGCGCAAGCCAGGCAGATGTTGTGGGAGCACGGTAGAATGATCGGCTCCCGGAAAAACGATCCGCAGACAGGGCATTTTAATTCTTCCTCCATCTCATCCATTTTAAATTCTCTTCGGAGTGAAATAGTATCTCTCAATTCCAGAAAATTAGCTATATGTGATAACTCAAAATGCGATTGCGCACAGACAGCGGACTTATCTTTCAGCATCTACCACCGCAAATGCATCCTTGGAAGTAAGCAGGCAACGATATCCTGCAAACTATCCAAGACAAGGCACTTTCTGACCAATAGACAAACGGTATTGCAAATGCAGGTGAATCCAGAGCAGTTATTGGACAAGGCAGCTGTCAGTGTAATGTTATTGTCCAATCAGACGTCAGCTACGACCACAACATTTCCATATGACGATAATAGCGCCTTGCACGAACGATCCTCTAATTGATATTGATTGGAAACACAACACGCAATTTTAAAACAGTATAGGCTATTACACTATGAGCATAAACCAATAATGCACATTCTATATTGCACATTCTATATTGCACATTCTATATTGCACATTTTATATTGCATGTGGGACATGTTCAGCAACAAGTCATTTTCCATGAATTCTATTTTATTCTAATAGTATTCTATTCTATTCTGTTCTCTCTTTCTATCTCTCAACTACTCTGCGTGTTTTATTGAACCCAGGAGGATTCATGTCTCGTCAAAAAAAAAAAAAAGTTCCTCTTCTGTTGATGACATAATTAACATCACAATGGAGACCAACACCTTGTCTACCCACAGTAGAAGGAAATGCTGTAGAAAGCTCTAGGCGTTACAGCAGAGCCGGAGGCTCCAGACCTCTCCATCTCTCCGCTCAAATAGCACCAGCCATTTCTAAGGCTTCCATGGCAACCCAGACGGGATCTATAAGAGCAGGAGGGGGGAGGGGGTCTTGAGAGGAGGGGATTTACACTCCTGTAATTAACGGACAATCTGAGATTGGTACATCCATAATGGTAAATAGCCGTTGATTCTAAAATAATATAACTTGTAAATGAGCTACTGAGCTTAGTTCAACTGTCCGACCCCATCCATAACGTGTGGCTATGTTTCTCCAGTCCCATCTCTGTTTACGAAAACAAGTGGTGGACAAATCCCACATTGCCTCCCTACTACTATTGAATAGGACGTCTGTTAAAGAGGACCTGGACACCTAAAGCTTTTTAATATATTAATTTAGCCTTTATTTCACTATGCAAGTCAGTTAAGAATAAATTGTTATTTACAATGATGACCTACCGGGGAATAGTGGGTTAACTGCCTTGTTCATGGGGGCAGAACGACAGATTTTTACCTTGTCAGCTCGGGGATTCATTCCAGCAACCTGCTGGTTACTGGCCCAAAGCACTAACCACTAGTATACCTGCTGGTTACTGGTCCAACGCTCGAACCACTAGGCTATCTGCTGGTTACTGGTCCAACGCTCGAACCACTAGGCTACCTGCTGGTTACTGGTCCAACGCTCGAACCACTAGGCTATCTGCTGGTTACTGGTCCAACGCTCGAACCACTAGGCTACCTGCTGGTTACTGGTCCAACGCTCGAACCACTAGGCTATCTGCTGGTTACTCGCCCAACACTCCAACCACTAGGCTACCTGCTGGTTACTGGCCCAACGCTCTAACCACCAGGCTACCTGCTGGTTACTGGCCCAACAATCTAACCACTAGGCTGTCTGCTGGTTACTGTCCCAACACTCTAACCACTAGGCTACCTGCTGGTTACTGGCCCAACGCTCTAACCACTAGACTACCTGTTGGTTACTGGCCCAACGCTCTAACCACTAGGCTAACTGTTGGTTACTGGCCCAACGCTCTAACCACTAGGCTACCTGCTGGTTACTGGCCCAACGCTCTAACCACTAGGCTACCTGCTGGTTACTTGCCCAACGCTCTAACCACTAGGCTGCCTGCTGGTTACTGTCCCAACACTCTAACCACTAGGCTACCTGCTGGTTACTGGCCCAACACTCTAACCACTAGGCTACCTGCTGGTTACTGGCCCAACGCTCTAACCACTAGGCTACCTGCTGGTTATTGGCCCAACGCTCTAACCACTAGGCTACCTGCTGGATACTGGCCAAACACTCTAACCACTAGGCTACCTGCTGGTTACTGGCCCAACACTCTAACCACTAGGCTACCTGCTGGATACTGGCCCAACGCTCTAACCACTAGACTACCTGTTGGTTACTGGCCCAACGCTCTAACCACTAGGCTACCTGCTGGTTACTGGCCCAACGCTCTAAGGCTCTAACTCAATCACTAGGCTACCTGCTGGTTATTAGCCCAACGCTCTAACCACTAGGCTACCTGCTGGATACTGGCCCAACACTCTAACCACTAGGCTACCTGCTGGTTACTGGCCCAACACTCTAACCACTAGGCTATCTGCTGGTTACTTGCCCAACGCTCTAACCACTAGGCTTCCTGCTGGTTACTGGCCCAACGCTCTAACCACTAGGCGCTCTGCTGGTTACTGTCCCAATGCTCTAACCACTAGGCTATCTGCTGGTTACTGGCCCAACGCTCTAACCACTAGGCTGCCTGCTGTTCCAACACTCTAACCACTAGGCTACCTGCTGGTCCAACACTCTAACCACTAGGCTACCTGCTGGTCCAACACTCTAACCACTAGGCTACCTGCTGGCCCAACGCTCTAACCACTAGGCAACCTGTTGGTTACTGGCCCAACGCTCTAACCACTAGGCTACCTGCTGGTTACTGGCCCAACGCTCTAACCACTAGGCTACCTGCTGGTTACTTGCCCAACGCTCTAACCACTAGGCTACCTGTTGGTTACTGTCCCAACGCTTTAACCACTAGGCTACCTACTGGTTACTTGCCCAACACTCTAACCACTATGCTACCTGTTGGTTACTGTACCATCGCTCTAACCACTAGGCTACCTGCTGGTTACTGGCCCAACGCTCTAACCACTAGGCTACCTGCTGGTTACTCGCCCAACGCTCTAACCACTAGGCTACCTGCTGGTTACTGGCCCAACGCTCTAACCACTTGGCTACCTGCTAGTTACTGTCCCAATGCTCTAACCACTAGGCTATCTGCTGGTTACTGGTCCAACGCTCGAACCACTAGGCTACCTGCTGGTTACTGGTCCAACGCTCGAACCACTAGGCTATCTGCTGGTTACTGGTCCAACGCTCGAACCACTAGGCTACCTGCTGGTTACTGGTCCAACGCTCGAACCACTAGGCTATCTGCTGGTTACTCGCCCAACACTCCAACCACTAGGCTACCTGCTGGTTACTGGTCCAACGCTCTAACCACTAGGCGCTCTGCTGGTTACTGTCCCAATGCTCTAACCACTAGGCTATCTGCTGGTTAATGGCCCAACGCTCTAACCACTAGGCTGCCTGCTGGTCCAACACTCTAACCACTAGGCTACCTGCTGGTCCAACACTCTAACCACTAGGCTACCTGCTGGTCCAACACTCTAACCACTAGGCTACCTGCTGGTCCAACACTCTAACCACTAGGCTACCTGCTGGTCCAACACTCTAACCACTAGGCTACCTGCTGGTCCAACACTCTAACCACTAGGCTACCTGCTGGTCCAACACTCTAACCACTAGGCTACCTGCTGGTTACTGGCTCAACGCTCTAACCACTAGGCTACCTGCTGGTTACTGGCCCAAAGCTCTAACCAGTAGGCTACCTGCTGGTTACTGGCACAACACTCTAACCACTAGGCTACCTGCTGGATACTGGCCCAACACTCTAACCACTAGGCTACCTGCTGGTTACTGGCCCAACACTCTAACCACTAGGCTACCTGCTGGTTACTGGCCCAACGCTCTAACCACTAGGCTACCTGCTGGTTACAGGCCCAACGCTCTAACCACTAGGCTACCTGCTGGTTACTGGCCCAACGCTCTAACCACTAGGCTAACTGCTGGATACTGGCCCAACGCTCTAACCACTAGGCTACCTGCTGGATACTGGCCCAACGCTCTAACCACTAGACTACCTGTTGGTTACTGGCCCAACGCTCTAACCACTAGGCTACCTGCTCGTTACTGGCCCAACGCTCTAATCACTAGGCTACCTGCTGGTTATTGGCCCAACGCTCTAACCACTAGGCTACCTGCTGGATACTGGCCCAACACTCTAACCACTAGGCTACCTGCTGGTTACTGGCCCAACACTCTAACCACTAGGCTATCTGCTGGTTACTGGCCCAACGCTCTAACCACTAGGCTATCTGCTGGTTACTTGCCCAACGCTCTAACCACTAGGCTTCCTGCTGGTTACTGGCCCAACGCTCTAACCACTAGGCGCTCTGCTGGTTACTGGCCCAACGCTCTAACCACTAGGCTATCTGCTGGTTACTGGCCTAACCACTAGGCTACCTGCTGGTCTCTAACCACTAGGCTACCTGCTGGTCCAACACTCTAACCACCACTAGGCTACCTGCTGGTCCAACACTCTAACCACTAGGCTACCTGCTGGGCCACCACTCTAACCACTAGGCTACCTGCTGGTCCAACACTCTAACCACTAGGCTACCTGCTGGTTACTGGCTCAACGCTCTAACCACTAGGCTACCTGCTGGTTACTGGCCCAACGCTCTAACCAGTAGGCTACCTGCTGGTTACTGGCACAACACTATAACCACTAGGCTAACTGCTGGTTACTGGCCCAACGCTCTAACCACTAGGCTGCCTGCTGGTCCAACACTCTAACCACTAGGCTGCCTGCTGTTTACTTGCCCAACGCTCTAACCACTAGGCTACCTGTTGGTTACTATCCCAACGCTTTAACCACTAGGCTACCTGCTGGTTACTTGCCCAACGCTCTAACCACTAGGCTACCTGTTGGTTACTGTCCCAACGCTCTAACCACTAGGCTACCTGCTGGTTACTGGCCCAACGCTCTAACCACTAGGCTACCTGCTGGTTACTGGCCCAACGCTCTAACCACTAGGCTACCTGCTGGTTACTGGCCCAACGCTCTAACCACTTGGCTACCTGCTAGTTACTGTCCCAATGCTCTAACCACTAGGCTACCTGCTGGTTACTGACCCAACACTCTAACCACTAGGCTGCCTGCTGGTTACTGTCCCAACATTCTAACCACTAGGCTACCTGCTGGTTACTGGCCCAACACTCTAACCACTAGGCTAACTGCTGGTTACTGGCCCAACGCTCTAACCACTAGGCTACTTGCTGGTTACTTGCCCAACGCTCAAACCACTAGGCTACCTGTTGGTTACTGGCCCAACACTCTAACCACTAGGCAACCTGTTGGTTACTGGCCCAACGCTCTAACCACTAGGCTACCTGCTGGTTACTGGCCCAACGCTCTAACCACTAGGCTACCTGCTGGTTACTGTCCCAACACTCTAACCACTAGGCTACCTGCTGGTTAATGGCCCAACGCTCTAACCACTAGGCTACCTGCTGGTTATTGGCCCAACGCTCTAACCATTAGGCTACCTGCTGGTTACTGGCCCAACACTCTAACCACTAGGCTACCTGCTGGTTACTGGCCCAACACTCTAACCACTAGGCTACCTGCTGGTTACTGGCCCAACACTCTAACAACTAGGCTACCTGCTGGTTACTGGCCCAACGCTCTAACCACTAGGCTATCTGCTGGTTACTGGCCCAACGCTCTAACCACTAGGCTACCTGCTGGTTACTGGCCCAACGCTCTAACCACTAGGCTATCTGCTTATCTGCTGGCTACCTGCTTACTAACCACTTGGGCTACGCTGGTTACTAACCAACCACTAGGCTACCTGCTGGTCCAACACTCTAACCACTAGGCTACCTGCTGGTCCAACACTCTAACCACTAGGCTGCCTGCTGGTTATTGGCCCAACGCTCTAACCACTAGGCTACCAGCTGGTCCAACACTCTAACCACTAGGCTGCCTGCTGGTCCAACACTCTAACCACTAGGCTGCCTGCTGGTCCAACACTCTAACCACTAGGCTACCTGCTGGTTACTGGCTCAACGCTCTAACCACTAGGCTACCTGCTGGTTACTGGCCCAACGCTCTAACCAGTAGGCTACCTGCTGGTTACTGGCACAACACTCTAACCACTAGGCTACCTGCTGGTTACTGGCCCAACGCTCTAACCACTAGGCTACCTGTTGGTTACTGGCCCAACGCTCTAACCACTTGGCTATCTGCTGGTTACTGGCCCAATGCTCTAACCACTAGGCTACCTGCTGGTCCAACACTCTAACCACTAGGCTACCTGCTGGTCCAACACTCTAACCACTAGGCTGCCTGCTGGTTATTGGCCCAACGCTCTAACCACTAGGCTGCCAGCTGGTCCAACACTCTAACCACTAGGCTGCCTGCTGGTCCAACACTCTAACCACTAGGCTGCCTGCTGGTCCAACACTCTAACCACTAGGCTGCCTGCTGGTCCAACACTCTAACCACTAGGCTGCCTGCTGGTCCAACACTCTAACCACTAGGCTGCCTGCTGGTCCAACACTCTAACCACTAGGCTGCCTGCTGGTCCAACACTCTAACCACTAGGCTGCCTGCTGGTCCACCACTCTAACCACTAGGCTGCCTGCTGGTCCACCACTCTAACCACTAGGCTGCCTGCTGGTCCAACGCTCTAACCACTAGGCTGCCTGCTGGTCCAACACTCTAACCACTAGGCTGCCTGCTGGTTACTGGCCCAACACTCTAACCACTAGGCTACCTGCTGGTTACTGGCCCAACACTCTAACCACTAGGCTACCTGCTGGTTACTGGCCCAACACTCTAACCACTAGGCTACCTGCTGGTTACTGGCCCAACACTCTAACCACTAGGCTACCTGCTGGTTACTGGTCCAACACTCTAACCACTAGGCTGCCTGCTGGTCCAACACTCTAACCACTAGGCTACCTGCTGGTTACTGGCCCAACACTCTAACCACTAGGCTACCTGCTGGTTACTGGCCCAACACTCTAACCACTAGGCTACCTGCTGGTCCAACACTCTAACCACTAGGCTGCCTGCTGGTCCAACACTCTAACCACTAGGCTACCTGCTGGTCCAACGCTCTAACCACTAGGCTGCCTGCTGGTCCAACGCTCCTGCTGGTCCACCACTAGGCTACCTGCTGGTCCAACACTCTAACCACTAGGCTGCCTGCTGGTCCAACGCTCTAACCACTAGGCTGCCTGCTGGTCCAACACTCTAACCACTAGGCTGCCTGCTGGTCCAACACTCTAACCACTAGGCTGCCTGCCACACCAATAGATGCGCTAAAAGGTACAGTTAATTAAAAGCTTATTGCCCACATGCCTTCTCCTCTCACAGAACCAGGTAAAGAGTATACTGCACCCCAAATGGCACCCTATTCCCTATGGGGTCCTGGTCTAAAGTAGTGCACTACATAGGGAATAGGGTGCCATTTGGGACATATCCTGTCATAAATAGCCGTTTAAAAAAAAAATTATTAGCAGTGTAAACAAGAACATAATAATGTAATATGTGGTAGAAAAAGTACCCAATTGTCATACTTGAGTAAATGTAAAAGATACCTTCATAAAAAACATGACTCAAGTAAAAGTGAAAGTCACCCAGTAAAATCCGACTTAAGTAAAAGTCTAAAAGTATTTGGTTTTAAATATACTTGAGTGTCAAAAGAAAATTATATTGCTAAAATATAAAAATGTCTTATATTAAGCAAACTAGATGTCACCATTTTATTTTGTTTATTTTTTAAAAATTGATGGATAGCCAGGGGCACATTCCAACACTCAGACATCATTTACAAATGAAGCATGTGCGTTTAGTGAGTCCTTCAGATCAGAGGCAGTAGGGATGACCAGGCATGTTCTCTGTTTAGTGAGTCCTCCAGATCAGAGGCAGTAGGGATGACCAGGCATGTTCTCTGTTTAGTGAGTCCTCCAGATCAGAGGCAGTAGAGATGACCAGGGATGTTCTCTGTTTAGTGAGTCCTCCAGATCAGAGGCAGTAGGGATGACCAGGGATGTTCTCTGTTCAGTGTGTCCTTCAGATCAGAGGCAGTAGGGATGACCAGGGATGTTCTCTGTTCAGTGTGTCCTTCAGATCAGAGGCAGTAGGGATGACCAGGGATGTTCTCTGTTCAGTGTGTCCTTCAGATCAGAGGCAGTAGGGATGACCAGGGATGTTCTCTGTTTAGTGAGTCCACCAGATCAGAGGCAGTAGGGATGACCAGGGATGTTCTCTGTTTAGTGAGTCCACCAGATCAGAGGCAGCAGGGATGACCAGGGATATTCTCTGTTTAGTGAGTCCACCAGATCAGAGGCAGTAGGGATGACCAGGCATGTTCTCTGTTTAGTGAGTCCACCAGATCAGAGGCATTATGTTCCACAATTTTGTCTGTCAGGGGAAACGTACAGAGTAAAAAGTACATAATTTAAAGTAGTTCACTAGGAAGGGGAATCGGGTGTCATTTGGAACGTAGCTTGAGTCTAGCCTGGCAGGGTTACAGTATCGGCGTTAGACAAACACAAAGAGAAGTAGAAATGGAACGGGATTGGCTGCTTGTTCTACACCAATACACACAGGTGGACACATGGGATGTGTCTCAGGTAGTGCATTACATAGGGGAAAAGGGTTCCATTTGGAACGCAAACATGGAGTGCTCCCCAGAGGAGTGCTCCCCCTACTGGGCAGAGAGATTACACACATCTAAACACTTCACTATCCTCGTAACACATTCATCCAAAAAATAGTATATTTAGTTTTTTTATCTCTTGTGCCAACCGTGTGTTCCGCTGATTTTTAACCAATATTGTTATTTATTACCAGGGATGTTAAAATACTTAAGTTAAAATACTTGAAAGTACTACTTAAGTCATTTTTTGGGGGGGGTATCTTTCCTTTACTACTTATATTTTTGACAACTTTATACTTTTACTTCATAACATTCCTAAAGAAAAGTAGGACTCATAAGGTGGTCTACATTAGTGGACTATAGGGACGCAGTCACTGAGACGAACAGACTTTTTTCGGGTTCACGTGTACCTACAAATATTTCTAATGGATGGAAGTTAGCAAAGCTGTGTTTGGTTTAGCACTATTCTCAGAAATGTTTCAGTTAGTTCCCTTGATTTTCTCTCCTCACATTGTCTTTCACTAAAAGGAATTAACCCGGCACATAGAACCACAACCAGTCTTTACCCAGCACATAGAACCACAACCAGTCTTTACCCAGCACATAGAACCACAACCAGTCTTTACCCAGGACATAGAACCACAACCAGTCTTTACCCAGGACATAGAACCACAACCAGTCTTTACCCAGGACATAGAACCACAACCAGTCTTTACCCAGCACATAGAACCACAGAGTAGTGGTTAGCCTTCCTGACTGCAGATCACATGTTCCAGCTCTATCTCTGGTCCTCTACTTCCTACTAACCCCCTCTACTTCCCACTAACCCCCTCTACTTCCCACTAACCCCCTCTA
>NC_056439.1:50925269-50932769 GCF_018296145.1 Oncorhynchus tshawytscha | reverse complement strand
CCCAATCCCCCCTTCCCCAAAACACAGGTAAATATAAAATTGTGCCTTCCTGTATTATACTGATGCTAAAATGTTTATTCTCTTCTACTGAGCCGTTTACTTCATGTTGGTATTCTGATCTTTAATGATTTATTCTTGTTGTTTTTGCTCTGTCCAGAAGGAACATCAAGGTAACAGAGGAGGTATCCCGTGTTTATCCCGTGTTTATCCCGTGTTTATCCCGTGTGTATCCTGTGTGTATCCCGTGTTTATCCCGTGTGTATCCCGTGTTTATCCCGTGTTTATCCCGTGTTTATCCCGTGTTTATCCCGTGTGTATCCCGTGTGTATCCCGTGTTTATCCCGTGTGTATCCCGTGTTTATCCCGTGTTTATCCCGTGTGTATCCCGTGTTTATCCCGTGTTTATCCCGTGTTTATCCCGTGTTTATCCCGTGTGTATCCCGTACATGAGACTAATACAACATGAAACTCTTGACACAAGCCTTAGGTCTGCATCCCAAATGGCACTCTATTCCCTATATAGTGCACTAGGTTTGATCAGATCCCTATTCCCTATTCCCTATATAGTGCACTAGGTTTGATCAGAGTGCTATTCCCTATTCCCTATATAGTGCACTAGGTTTGATCAGAGTCCTATTCCCTATTCCCTATATAGTGCACTAGGTTTGATCAGATCCCTATTCCCTATTCCCTATATAGTGCACTAGGTTTGATCAGAGTCCTATTCCCTATTCCCTATATAGTGCACTAGGTTTGATCAGAGTGCTATTCCCTATTCCCTATATAGTGCACTAGGTTTGATCAGAGCCCTATTCCCTATATAGTGCACTAGGTTTGATCAGATCCCTATTCCCTATATAGTGCACTAGGTTTGATCAGATCCCTATTCCCTATATAGTGCACTAGGTTTGATCAGATCCCTATTCCCTATATAGTGCACTAGGTTTGATCAGATCCCTATTCCCTATATAGTGCACTAGGTTTGATCAGAGTGCTATTCCCTATTCCCTATATAGTGCACTAGGTTTGATCAGAGTCCTATTCCCTATTCCCTATATAGTGCACTAGGTTTGATCAGATCCCTATTCCCTATTCCCTATATAGTGCACTAGGTTTGATCAGATCCCTATTCCCTATTCCCTATATAGTGAACTAGGTTTGATCAGAGTCCTATTCCCTATTTCCTATATAGTGCACTAGGTTTGATCAGTCCTATTCCCTATATAGTGCACTAGGTTTGATCAGATCCTTATTCCCTATATAGTGCACTAGGTTTGATCAGTCCTATTCCCTATATAGTGCACTAGGTTTGATCAGATCCCTATTCCCTATATAGTGCACTAGGTTTGATCAGAGTCCTATTCCCTATTCCCTATATAGTGCACTAGGTTTGATCAGTCCTATTCCCTATATAGTGCACTAGGTTTGATCAGATCCCTATTCCCTATATAGTGCACTAGGTTTGATCAGTCCTATTCCCTATATAGTGCACTAGGTTTGATCAGAGCCCTATTCCCTATATAGTGCACTAGGTTTGATCAGATCCCTATTCCCTATATAGTGCACTAGGTTTGATCAGATCCCTATTCCCTATATAGTGCACTAGGTTTGATCAGATCCCTATTCCCTATATAGTTCACTAGGTTTGATCAGATCCCTATTCCCTATATAGTGCACTAGGTTTGATCAGAGCCCTATATAGTGCACTAGGTTTGATCAGATCCCTAATCCCTATATAGTGCACTAGGTTTGATCAGATCCCTATTCCCTATATAGTTCACTAGGTTTGATCAGAGTCCTATTCCCTATTCCCTATATAGTCCACTAGGTTTGATCAGTCCTATTCCCTATATAGTGCACTAGGTTTGATCAGAGTCCTATTCCCTATATAGTGCACTAGGTTTGATCAGAGCCCTATATAGTGCACTAGGTTTGATCAGATCCCTATTCCCTATATAGTGCACTAGGTTTGATCAGATCCCTAATCCCTATATAGTGCACTAGGTTTGATCAGATCCCTATTCCCTATATAGTTCACTAGGTTTGATCAGAGTCCTATTCCCTATTCCCTATATAGTGCACTGGGTTTGATCAGTCCTATTCCCTATATAGTGCACTAGGTTTGATCAGAGTCCTATTCCCTATATAGTGCACTAGGTTTGATCAGTCCTATTCCCTATATAGTTCACTAGGTTTGATCAGAGCCCTATATAGTGCACTAGGTTTGATCAGATCCCTATTCCCTATATAGTGCACTAGGTTTGATCAGAGCCCTATATAGTGCACTAGGTTTGATCAGATCCCTATCCCCTATATGGTGCACTAGGTTTGATCAGAGTCCTATTCCCTATATAGTGCACTAGGTTTGATCAGAGCCCTATATAGTGCCCTAGGTTTGATCAGAGCCATATTCCCTATATAGTGCACTAGGTTTGATCAGAGCCCTATTCCCTATATAGTGCACTAGGTTTGATCAGATCCCTATATAGTGCACTAGGTTTGATCAGATCCCTATCCCCTATATGGTGCACTAGGTTTGATCAGAGTCCTATTCCCTATATAGTGCACTAGGTTGGATCAGAGTCCTATTCCCTATATAGTGCACTAGGTTTGATCAGAGCCCTATTCCCTATATAGTGCACTACGTTTGATCAGAGCCCTATGGGAATAGGGGGCCATTTGTTCATCAGGGTTAGAACTATCTCTTCTAGAGTGTGTGTCGGGGTGAGGAAAGAAAAGGTGCCTGACCAAAGAAGAACTGAGGTCGTGTCCCAAACGACACCTTTCATAGAGCCATTTGGGCAACACACTGAGTCTTGCTAACCAGAAGGACCTGAGGAGACATCACCGTCATGGACACCTTGAGGAGAGGAGAGCTGAGCCTGTGTAGACAGATTTCTATTGATAATAAATGACATACCAATCAATTAACCCGGACTGACAAGAGCGTAGGACCAGCTGGACACCTCGATCCATATTTTAAAGACCCCTGAGAAGCTCGGATTACAACATTACAGACCACAAGTACACACTAATTCACTAACGTGAGCGTACATGTTTTAGAAACCACATCTTTAGAATGATGTCTCCTAGACAAGGTACACATCCGGTGTTAGAAAGAGCCTGTCCTCTCAGGCAGTTTGTGAATGTGCCCCAATGGAACCCTAATCCTGGAAGGTTCCCCAATGGAACCCTGCTCCTGGAATGTTCCTGAATGGAACCCTAATCCTGGAATGTTCCCGAATGGAACCCTGATCCTGGAATGTTCTCGAATGGAACCCTAATCCTGGAATGTTCCCCAATGGAGCCCTAATCCTGGAATGTTCCCCAATGGAGCCCTAATCCTAGAATGTTCCCCAATGGAGCCCTAATCCTGGAATGTTCCCCAATGGAGCCCTAATCCTGGAATGTTCCCCAATGGAACCCTAATCCTGGAATGTTCCCCAATGGAACCCTAATCCTGGAATGTTCCCCAATGGAAGCCTGATCCTGGAATGTTCCCCAATGGAACCCTGGTCCTGGAATGTTCCCCAATGGAACCCTGATCCTGGAATGTTCCCCAATGGAACCCTAATCCTGGAATGTTCCCCAAATGGAACCCTAATCCTGGAATGTTCCCCAAACGGAACCCTAATCCTGGAACCCTAGTCTTAACCCGAATGGGCCCTGTTGCAAAAGTAGAACACTATTGGGTGTCAATTTGGGATACACCTTAAATGTTTTAGAACAAACATGTCGTTTCAATGTAACACGTAATATTCTGAAAGGATAATAATATAATACTTTCTATGACAGAGCACTTGTCACGTCTCCTCCCTCCTTCTGGAGATCAACATCACCGGTCCACTATTTTCATTTATTTATTTATCTTTATTTAACCAGGCAAATCAGTTAAGAACAAATTCTTATTTTCAATGACAGCCTAGGAACAGTGTGTTAGATTTGTACCTTGTCAGCTCCGGGGTTTGAACTTGCAACCTTCCGGTTCCTAGTCCACCGCTCTAAACACTAGGCTACCCTGCCGCCCTATTTAACTAGGCATGTCAGTTAAGAATAAATTATTATTTACAATGACGATTTACCAGGGAATAGTGGGTTAACTGCCTTGCTCATGGGAGCAAGAACAGCCGATTTTTACCTTGTCAGCTCGGGGATTTGATTTAACAACCTTTTGGTTAGTGTCCCAACCCTCTAACCACTAGGCTACCTGCCACCCGAAACCAACGGTCCTGGCAACAATCATTACACCACACCTGGACACCACACAGCCTGATTACTCTCCCTTTATTTAGCCCTCAGTAGTATCAGGCAGTATTGATTTTGTGTCGTTCTGTACGCTTCTATCGTTTTGTATTATCGACCTACTTTTATTATTAAGCTCACCTTCTGGACCTGTTTCCTGACGCCCGGGCGTAATCGTTACAGCAGAAATACAGTCGCGTGTTTTCCTCCAGGACCTGTTTCCTGACGCCCGGGCGTAATCGTTACAGCAGAAATACAGTCGCGTGTTTTCCTCCAGGACCTGTTTCCTGACGCCCGGGCGTAATCGTTACAGCAGAAATACAGTCGCGTGTTTTCCTCCAGGACCTGTTTCCTGACGCCCGGGCGTAATCGTTACAGCAGAAATACAGTCGCGTGTTTTCCTCCAGGACCTGTTTCCTGACGCGCGGCGTAATCGTTACAGCAGAAATACAGTCGCGTGTTTTCCTCCAGGACCTGTTTCCTGACGCCCGGGCGTAATCGTTACAGCAGAAATACAGTCGCGTGTTTTCCTCCAGGACCTGTTTCCTGACGCGCGGCGTAATCGTTACAGCAGAAATACAGTCGCGTGTTTTCCTCCAGGACCTGTTTCCTGACGCGCGGCGTAATCGTTACAGCAGAAATACAGTCGCGTGTTTTCCTCCAGGACCTGTTTCCTGACGCGCGGCGTAATCGTTACAGCAGAAATACAGTCGCGTGTTTTCCTCCTGGACCTGTTTCCTGACGCGCGGCGTAATCGTTACAGCAGAAATACAGTCGCGTGTTTTCCTCCTGGACCGTCTTCTGTTGTGCAGGTCAAATCATTAAGTGGGTCATTAACCGTTCAAGTGAGATAAAAGAAAATAATGTTAATTGTAACATGCATTAGTTTCACAGTTTCCTGTCACACAATTCCCATTCACAGTTCACACACCGCAGTTCGTTAAAGAGATAGTTTAGCCATTTGTTTCCTTGCCTTGAAAGCAGTCTATGGCAAGGGGTTCCCAAAGTACTTTGGCCCACGACCCCATTTTGATGTCTGAGAATTCTCGCGACTCCAACCATGCGTAAAAAAAAATATGTGATTAACAGCCAATGTTAACTTTTATTTTATTTGGGGCTATGACTGTCAATAGAAAAACATTGTAAAAGTATTTCTGATTGTCTTCTCAACTCTGCATCACATACTGTTCATGTGGGACTATGACAGTCAATTGTAAATGAGTCTGACATGTGACGCCCCTCCCACTCTGTCTGCCGCATTCTTTCTCTTTGCTCTTGTTTTCCTTATTAGGATGTCGGTGGGCGGAGCTGTGAGGGTCGTCAGCGACATGGGACACACCTGGGCCCGGGTGTGTCACAGGATAAATACACCTCTTCCCCATTCATTGAGGAGACTCTCGCCATGCAGACACACTGATAGATTTTGGTTGTGGCATTTTTTTTTTGTGGCTGTTTTGTTTGTTTGCGTTGGCACCTTTCAACACCCCTCATTATCACATTTATGCACGCAACCACTCCCTTACACTACTGATTACTGACTACACTCACAATACTAATTGTATTTAGTTTACTTCAGTTAATAAATATATTTTGTTATTCCTTATCTCCACGTTGTCTCCCTTTTTGAACCGGTTCTGTGACAGACATAATTTTCTCTTATCTAACCACCACTAATGAGATGGGTGTGGCTTGATGCATGTCTCCTCGGTCGGAGCTTCTCAAAGTCAGGGGGCGTGGTCGACAGGGGGCGTGGTCGACAGTACGCACCTCATCTCTGCTGTCACATCCAACTTGGATGGATATTTGGTTTCAATGTAGACAAGAGCACTGAATACAGCTTCACACAGATATGAGCTGGTGAAGAAGTAGCCTACCATGTGTTGTAATGCTCAGGGGAGGGGGGGGGCAGGGTATTCCCTTTGAATTTGACCTGTGAAACAAGTTGTGACCTGTGAAACAAGTTGCGACCTGTGAAACAAGTTGCGACCTGTGAAACAAGTTGTCTGCAGAGTTTGGTTACAACTCAATCAGCTGTTTGATTTCACGTACCCGGCATGTCAACAGAGCCAGGATCACAGTCAAACGGATTGAGAAGTCGGTCTCAAAGTGCTTTTTCCAAAAAACGTTGGAGGTGAGCAGTCATTACTGGCGTGGGACACTTACTGATGCAGGTTTCTGTTAGAAACAGGCACAGCCGAGGGAAGCGGGTACGGATCACTTTTGAAAAGACTCTCTCCAAAAAATAATTATTTCCTCTGAATCCACTGATTCGTTCATCTGTAGAATGTTTTCTACCAGCATGTCAACTGATCCAGGATCAGTCAAACGGATGCTGATGATTCATTCACTCATCTGTAGAATGTTTTCTACCAGCATGTCAACTGATCCAGGATCAGTCAAACGGATGCTGATGATTCATTCACTCATCTGTAGAATGTTTTCTACCAGCATGTCAACTGATCCAGGATCAGTCAAACGGATGCTGATGATTCATTCACTCATCTGTAGAATGTTTTCTACCAGCATGTCAACTGATCCAGGATCAGTCAAACGGATGCTGATGATTCATTCACTCATCTGTAGAATGTTTTCTACCAGCATGTCAACTGATCCAGGATCAGTCAAACGGATGCTGATGATTCATTCACTCATCTGTAGAATGTTTTTTTGTTCCCCCCCCATGCTTGTGTTCAGTTCATTCACTTTCCCAAAAACGTCTGTTACATAGGCAAGGAGAAACATTTTCTTTTCATCACACAGAAAGTCAAACAAGTCTTTAAAAAAAAAAAGTTTTACATGCACTGTGAACAACAACAGTTCCTCTCTCAATTAAATGTTGTTTTTCTCCCAACACTCCCCCTCGATAACCACCAAGCCGCGGTATAAAATAAAACATTGTCATGCTCTGATCCCATATCTCCATATAGTTTAGTGAAGAAGTGCGCAGTGGATGTGGTTTGATGTAGTTTTAACAATTGAAGTTACCTGCTGCTGTATACTGTATCTCTGAGTTCTGTGCTCAGCTCATTTGCCACCAGTTGCTCTCGGTGTATCATATAACGCGTCCATATGACAGAGGGAGACTCATTTATAACTCGAGTGCAGAGGCTCTAACAGTACAACTGGCCCCAGCTTGGCCTCTCTAACAGTACAACTGGCCCCAGCTTGGCCCCTTTAACAGTACAACTGGCCCCAGCGTGGCCCCTCTAACAGTACAACTGGCCCCAGCTTGGCCCCTCTAACAGTACAACTGGCCCC
>NC_056439.1:50892769-50920269 GCF_018296145.1 Oncorhynchus tshawytscha | reverse complement strand
TAATAACCTCTGAAACCAGCCAGGAAGAATTCATTTGATGTATGTAAGGACAGCAGCATTTTCAAATTCCAACCCTATTCCCTATGTAGTGCACTACTTTAGGCTAAAGTCCTCCGCTCAACAGTAGTGCACTCAATGAGGAATAGGGTACGGTTTGGGATGCACCCTAGGTCTCTAATGCTCATTAAGACATTAGGCAGCGGGCCCCAGATGTGGCTGTAGCACCAGCTGTTGCTGTTCGGCTGTAATTAACATGGCAACAGCTCAGCTCTGGTGGGACCAGTATACAGCTCCTGACACTGCACATACCCCACTGGTACCTGAGATAGGCAGATGTAAAGGTCCACACCCAACCCACTGTTTCAAACACATCATAAGAGCAGGAAAATGTGTAGGCCTGCTCAATTTACAAATACACTGAGAGAGAGAGAAAGGGATGAGATGGAGACAGACAGAGGGATAGGATGGAGAGAGACAAAGGGATGAGATAGAGAGAGTGAAAGGGATGAGATGGAGACAGACAGAGGGATGAGATGGAGAGAGAGAAAGGGATGGGATGGAGAGAGAGAAAGGGATGAGATGGAGAGAGAGAAAGGGATGGGATGGAGAGAAAAAGAGGGATGGGATGGAGAGAAAAAGAGGGATGGGATGGAGAGAAACAGAGGGATGGGATGGAGAGAGACAGAGGGATGGGATGGAGAGAAACAGAGGGATGGGATGGAGAGAGAGAAAGGGATGAGATGGAGACAGACAGAGGGATGGGATGGAGAGAAACAGAGGGATGGGATGGAGAGAGAGAAAGGGATGAGATGGAGACAGACAGAGGGATGAGATGGAGACAGACAGAGGGATGAGATGGAGAGAGAGACAGGGATGGGATGGAGAGAAACAGAGGGATGGGATGGAGAGAGAGAGGGATGGGATGGAGAGAGAGAGGGATGGAGAGAGAGAAAGGGATGGGATGGAGAGAGAGAGGGATGGGATGGAGAGATAGAGGGATGGGATGGAGAGAGAAAGGGATGAGATGGAGACAGACAGAGGGATGAGATGGAGACAGACAGAGGGATGAGATGGAGAGAGAGACAGGGATGGGATGGAGAGAAACAGAGGGATGGGATGGAGAGAGAGAGGGATGGGATGGAGAGAGAGAGGGATGGGATGAGAGAGAAAGGGATGGGATGGAGAGAGAGAGGGATGGGATGGAGAGATAGAGGGATGGGATGGAGAGAGAAAGGGATGGGATGGAGAGAGAGGGATGGGATGGAGATGGGGATGGGAGAGAGAAGAGGGATGGGATGGAGAGAGAGAGGGATGGGATGGAGAGAGAAAGGGATGGGATGGAGAGAGAGAGGGATGGGATGGAGAGAGAGAAAGGGATGGGATGGAGAGAGAGAGGGATGGGATGGATGGAGAGAGAGGGGATGGGATGGAGAGAGACAGAGGGATGGGATGGAGAGAGAGAGGGATGGGATGGAGAGAGAGAGGGATGGGATGGAGAGAGACAGAGGGATGGGATGGAGAGAGAGAGGGATGGGATGGAGAGAGAGAAAGGGATGGGATGGAGAGAGGGATGGGATGGAGAGAGACAGAGGGATGGGATGGAGAGAGACAGAGGGATGGGATGGAGAGAGACAGAGGGATGGGATGGAGAGAGACAGAGGGATGGGATCAGAAACCTCTGAATCCCTGGACAAACTCCATCTACGATCAAAAAACGGTGCTATGGCCATAGAAATAGAGTTACTAGAATAGACATTCCCATTAAAGTCAATTTCTTCATTTGTTGTAATCGTTATATCTCTACGGCTGTGGCAACCTCAGTGACACGGGAGATCCCCAGAGAACATCACAGGCACTGACTTAGATTCTGTGGTGATGATAACCCATACAAAATGCTCTGTGTTCTGTGCTCTGTGTTCTGTTCTCTGTGTTCTGTGTTCTGTGCTCTGTGTTCTGTTCTCTGTGTTCTGTGTTCTGTGTTTCTGGGTTAGAAAGCCAAAGGAAGGCAATATAATCATGTAGAAGGAGGGAGAGAAGGGGAAGCTTCGTGTTTCATTCTGTTCTTTAATTGGAACATACATGATGACAGGAGAAATGGGCCATCACAGGGACACAAAGGAATGGCATCTACAGTTTATTTTTGGAACGTGAGGTGTGCAGATAATTGCTGATCTGCCTTGGGGTTCTCATTCCTTTAATTGGAAGATAGACAAGATGACAAAGACAGGGCAGGCAGGCAGGCAAAGGAATGGCATCTAGGCAGGCAGGCAGGTGGCAGGCAGGCAGGCAGGCAGGGGTTCAGGCAAAGACAGGCAGGCAGGCAAAGACAGGCAGGCAGGCAGGCAGGCAAAGGCAGGAAGGAAGGCAGGCAGGCAGGCAGGCAGCAGAAGGCAGGCAGGCAAAGACAGGCAGGCAGGCAGGCAGGCAGGCAGCAGACAGGCAGGCAGGCAAAGACAGACAGACAGACAGGCAGGCAGGCAGGCAGGCAGGCAGGCAGGCAGGCAGGCAGGCAAAGACAGGCAGGCAGAGAGAGAGCAACAGACAGGCAGCCAGACAAGCAGACAGGCAGACAGTGTTGAGTGTCCCCCCTTCACAAAACAACTAAAATAAGAAAAGTTAGACTACAGTGTGGCCTGAAGATTTGAAACTGTGGTGGGATTCAGTCACTTCCTACTTGGACAGAACGCCAACTTTTAGAGCTTATGGTTTATGATAGTTTTAGGGTGTTTCTAACTTACAAGAACACAAACACACACTCACAACAACACACACAAACACACACTCACAACAACACACACACACACACTCACAACAACACACACAAACACACACTCACAACAACACACACACACACACACTTTCTTTAAGGCAACAGTGCCACCTCCTGGTGCTTTAGATAAAGCAGGAATGGAAGATTTTATGAGTTATATTTATATATTTTTTATTTAACTTTGTTTTAACTAGGCAAGTCAGTTAAGAACAAATTCTTATTTTACAATGACGGCCTACCAGAAGACAAAAGGCCTCCTGCGGGGACGGGGACTGGGATTAAAAACAACGAAATAAAATACAAATATAGGACAAAACACTCATCACGACAAGAGAGACAACACTACATGAAGAGAGACCTAAGACAACAACATGGTAGCAACACAACACTACATGAAGAGAGACCTAAGACAACAACATGGTAGCAACACAACACTACATGAAGAGAGACCTAAGACAACAACATGGTAGCAACACAACACTACATGAAGAGAGACCTAAGACAACAACATGGTAGCAACACAACATGACAACAACATGGTAGCAACACAACACTACATGAAGAGAGACCTAAGACAACAACATGGTAGCAACACTACACTACATGAAGAGAGACCTAAGACAACAACATGGTAGCAACACAACACTACATGAAGAGAGACCTAAGACAACAACATGGTAGCAACACAACACTACATGAAGAGAGACCTAAGACAACAACATGGTAGCAACACAACACTACATGAAGAGAGACCTAAGACAACAACATGGTAGCAACACAACACTACATGAAGAGAGACCTAAGACAACAACATGGTAGCAACACTACACTACATGAAGAGAGACCTAAGACAACAACATGGTAGCAACACAACACTACATGAAGAGAGACCTAAGACAACAACATGGTAGCAACACTACACTACATGAAGAGAGACCTAAGACAACAACATGGTAGCAACACAACACTACATGAAGAGAGACCTAAGACAACAACATGGTAGCAACACAACACTACATGAAGAGAGACCTAAGACAACAACATGGTAGCAACACTACACTACATGAAGAGAGACCTAAGACAACAACATGGTAGCAACACAACATGACAACAACATGGTAGCAACACAACACTACATGAAGAGAGACCTAAGACAACAACATGGTAGCAACACAACACTACATGAAGAGAGACCTAAGACAACAACATGGTAGCAACACAACACTACATGAAGAGAGACCTAAGACAACAACATGGTAGCAACACAACACTACATGAAGAGAGACCTAAGACAACAACATGGTAGCAACACAACACTACATGAAGAGAGACCTAAGACAACAACATGGTAGCAACACAACACTACATGAAGAGAGACCTAAGACAACAACATGGTAGCAACACAACATGACAACAACATGGTAGCAACACAACACTACATGAAGAGAGACCTAAGACAACAACATGGTAGCAACACAACATGACAACAACATGGTAGCAACACAACACTACATGAAGAGAGACCTAAGACAACAACATGGTAGCAACACAACACTACATGAAGAGAGACCTAAGACAACAACATGGTAGCAACACTACACTACATGAAGAGAGACCTAAGACAACAACATGGTAGCAACACAACACTACATGAAGAGAGACCTAAGACAACAACATGGTAGCAACACAACACTACATGAAGAGAGACCTAAGACAACAACATGGTAGCAACACAACACTACATGAAGAGAGACCTAAGACAACAACATGGTAGCAACACTACACTACATGAAGAGAGACCTAAGACAACAACATGGTAGCAACACAACACTACATGAAGAGAGACCTAAGACAACAACATGGTAGCAACACAACACTACATGAAGAGAGACCTAAGACAACAACATGGTAGCAACACAACACTACATGAAGAGAGACCTAAGACAACAACATGGTAGCAACACAACACTACATGAAGAGAGACCTAAGACAACAACATGGTAGCAACACAACACTACATGAAGAGAGACCTAAGACAACAACATGGTAGCAACACAACACTACATGAAGAGAGACCTAAGACAACAACATGGTAGCAACACTACACTACATGAAGAGAGACCTAAGACAACAACATGGTAGCAACACAACATGACAACAACATGGTAGCAACACAACACTACATGAAGAGAGACCTAAGACAACAACATGGTAGCAACACAACATGACAACAACATGGTAGCAACACAACACTACATGAAGAGAGACCTAAGACAACAACATGGTAGCAACACAACACTACATGAAGAGAGACCTAAGACAACAACATGGTAGCAACACTACACTACATGAAGAGAGACCTAAGACAACAACATGGTAGCAACACAACACTACATGAAGAGAGACCTAAGACAACAACATGGTAGCAACACAACACTACATGAAGAGAGACCTAAGACAACAACATGGTAGCAACACAACACTACATGAAGAGAGACCTAAGACAACAACATGGTAGCAACACAACACTACATGAAGAGAGACCTAAGACAACAACATGGTAGCAACACAACACTACATGAAGAGAGACCTAAGACAACAACATGGTAGCAACACAACACTACATGAAGAGAGACCTAAGACAACAACATGGTAGCAACACAACACTACATGAAGAGAGACCTAAGACAACAACATGGTAGCAACACAACACTACATGAAGAGAGACCTAAGACAACAACATGGTAGCAACACAACACTACATGAAGAGAGACCTAAGACAACAACATGGTAGCAACACAACACTACATGAAGAGAGACCTAAGACAACAACATGGTAGCAACACAACACTACATGAAGAGAGACCTAAGACAACAACATGGTAGCAACACAACATGACAACACAGTATGGTAGCAACACAACACTACATGAAGAGAGACCTAAGACAACAACATGGTAGCAACACTACATGAAGAGAGACCTAAGACAACAACATGGTAGCAACACAACACTACATGAAGAGAGACCTAAGACAACAACATGGTAGCAACACAACACTACATGAAGAGAGACCTAAGACAACAACATGGTAGCAACACTACATGAAGAGAGACCTAAGACAACAACATGGTAGCAACACAACATGACAACAACATGGTAGCAACACAACATGACAACAACATGGTAGCAACACAACATGACAACAACATGGTAGCAACACAACACTACATGAAGAGAGACCTAAGACAACAACATGGTAGCAACACAACATGACAACAACATGGTAGCAACACAACATGACAACACAGTATGGTAGCAACACAACATGACAACACAGTATGGTAGCAACACAACATGACAACATGGTAGCAACACAACATGACAACAACATGGTAGCAACACAACACTACATGAAGAGAGACCTAAGACAACAACATGGTAGCAACACAACATGACAACAACATGGTAGCAACACAACATGACAACAACATGGTAGCAACACAACATGACAACATGGTAGCAACACAACATGACAACACAGTATGGTAGCAACACAACATGACAACATGGTAGCAACACAACATGACAACAACATGGTAGCAACACAACATGACAACAACATGGTAGCAACACAACATGACAACACAGTATGGTAGCAACACAACATGACAACATGGTAGCAACACAACATGACAACACAGTATGGTAGCAACACAACATGACAACATGGTAGCAACACAACATGACAACATGGTAGCAACACAACATGACAACACAGTATGGTAGCAACACAACATGACAACATGGTAGCAACACAACATGACAACACAGTATGGTAGCAACACAACATGACAACAACATGGTAGCAACACAACATGACAACATGGTAGCAACACAACTTGACAACAACACAACATGACAACATGGCAGCAACACAACATGGCAACAACACAACATGACAACATGGTAGCAACACAACATGGCACAAACATTATTGGGCACAGACAACAGCACAAAGGGCAAGAAGGTAGAGACAACAATACATCAGGCAAAGCAGCCACAACTGTCAGTAAGAGTGTCCATGATTGAGTCTTTGAATGAAGAGATGGAGATAAAACTGTCCAGTTTGAGAGTTTGTTGCAGCTCGTTTCAGTCACTAGCTGCAGCGAACTGAAAAGAGGAGCGACCCAGGGATGTGTTTGCTTTGGGGACCTTTAACAGAATGTGACTGGCAGAACGGATGTTGTATGTGGAGGATGAGGGCTGCAGCAGGTGTCTCATATATGGGGAAGTGAGCCCTAAGAGGGTTTTATAAATAAGCATCAACCAGTGGGTCTTGCGACGGATACACAGAGATGACCAGTGTACAGAGGAGTATAGAGTGCAGTGATGTGTCCTATAAGGAGCATTGGTGGCAAATCTGATGGCCGAATGGTAAAGAACATCTAGCCGCTCGAGAGCAACCTTACCTGCGGATCTATAAATTGTCTCTGTAATCTAGCATGGGTATGATGGTCATCTAAATCAGGGATAGTTTAGCAGCTGGGGTGAAAGAGGAGCGATTACGATTGCAGTCTTTGAAAAAAAAAGCAAACAAATTCCAATTGAACATGATACATTTAGTGTTTAATTTGCATTGTTTTTTCGTTGTAAATGCCTGCGACAGGCACCTCTCTGAATCCTGCAGCCGAGAGTATCAGGTGTGCCACTTCAGCTTCCATTTCCCCCAGTAAGTAGTTGATTGATTGGTTAGATTTATTAGATAACCAAAACTAGGCAGCTGCTTCAGCCTGAGAGTTACAGTTACATACATCAACAAGTATAAAAACATATTAAAGCATAAAAGTCTATTTCAGTGTGAAGTGCGATCTGAGGATCGTCATACAATTCATAACAGATCATTAAAACGGAATAAAATGAGTTATTACACCTTTAAGTTTCGCAGCAAATAAACTTTTCAGTATGTTTTTATCTTTTTGTGGTTGTGAAACAACAGAGATATGTGAAACAACAGAGATATGTGGTTGTGAAACAACAGAGATATGTGAAACAACAGAGATATGTGGTTGTGAAACAACAGAGATATGTGAAACAACAGAGATATGTGGTTGTGAAACAACAGAGATACAGTGGCTAGCAAATGTATTCACTCCCCTTGGCATTTTACCTATTTTATTGCAATACAACCTGGAATTAAAATAGATTTTTTTCGGGATTTGTATCATTTGATTTACACAAATTTGATGATGCAAAATATTTTTTATTGTGAAACAAACAAGAAATAAGACCAAAAAATGAAAACTTGAGCGTGCGTAACTATTCACCACCCCAAAGTAAATACTTTGTAGAGCCACCTTTTCCAGCAATTACATCTGCAAGTCTCTTGGGGTATGTCTCTGTAAGCTTGGAACATCTAGTCACTGGGATTTCTGCTCATTCTTCAAGGCAAAACTTCTCCAGCTCCTTCAAGTTGGATGGGTTCCACTGGTGTACAGCAATCTTTAAGTCATACCACAAATTCACAGTTGGATTGAGGTCTGGGCTTTGACTCGGCCATTCCAAGACATTTAAATGTTTCCCCTTAAACCACTCGAGTGTTGCTTTTGCAGTATGCTTAGGGTCATTGTCCTGCTGGAAGGTGAACCTCCGTCCCAGTCTCAAATCTCTGGAAGACAGAAACAGGTTTCCCTCAACAATTTCCCTGTATTTAGCTCCATCCATCATTCCTTCAATTCTGACCAGTTTCCCAGTCACTGCCGATGGAAAAACATCCCCACAGCATGATGCTGCCACCACCATGCTTCACTGTGAGAATGGTGTTCTCGGGGTGATGAGAGGTGTTGGGTTTGCGCTAGACATAGTGTTTTTCTTGATGGCCAAAAAGCCCAATTTTTTTCTCATCTGACCAGAGAACTTTCTTCCATATGTTTGGGGAGTGTCCCAGATGCCTTCTGGGGAACACCAAACGTGTTTTCTTATTATTTTCTTTAAGCAATGGCTTTTTCTGGCTACTCTTCCGTAAAGCCCAGCTCTGTGGAGAGTACGGCTTAAAGTGGTCCTATGGATAGATACTCCAATCTCCGCTGTGGAACTTTGCAGCTCCTTCAGGGTTATCTTTGGTCTCTTTGTTGCCTCTCTGATTAATGCCCTCCTTGCCTGGTCCATGAGTTTTGGTGGGCTGCCCGCTCTTGGCAGGTTTGTTGTGGTGCCATATTCTTTCCATTTTTCAATAATGGATTTAATGGTGCTCCGTGGGATGTTCAAAGTTTCTGATATTTTTTATATAACCCAACCCTGATCTGTACTTCTCCACAACTTTGTCCCTGACCTTTTTGAAGAGCTCCTTGGTCTTCATGGTGCCGCTTGCTTGGGTGGTGTTGCAAACTCTGGGGCCTTTCAGAACAGGTGTATATATACACTGAGATCATGTGACACTTAGATTGCACACAGGTAGACTTTAACTAATTATGTGACTCCTGAAGGTAATTGGTTCCACCAGATCTTATTTAGGGACTTGATAGCAAAGGGGGTGAACACACGCACACATATGCACACACCACTTTTCATTTTTAAATTTTTTTAAGAGATTTTTTAAAACAAGTTATTTTTTAAATTTCACCTTACAAATTTGAACTATTTTGTGCATTACATGAAATCCAAAGAAATAATCCAGTTAAATTACAGGTTGTAATACAACAAAATAGGAAAAACGCCAAGGAGGATGAATACTTTTGCATGTGATACGTTAATGTGAAACAACATTGATATGTGGTTTTGAAACAACAGTGATATGTGTTACATGGTTGTGAAATAACAGTTTGTTTACATCCATGTTAGTGAGCATTTCTCCATTGCCAAGATAATCCATCCACCTGTCAGGTGTGGAAGCTGATTAACTTCCTATGGCTGCAGGGGCAGTATTGAGTAGCTTGGATGAAAGTAAACTGCTTGCTCCTCAGTCCCAGTTGCTAATATATGCATATTATTATTAGTATTGGATAGAAAACACTCTGAAGTTTCTAAAAAATGTTTGAATGATGTCTGCGAGTATAACAGAACTCATATGGCAGGCAAAAACCTGAGAAGAAATCCAAACAGGAAGTGGGAAATCTGAGGTTTGTCGATTTTCAACCCAGCCCCTATTGAATACACAGTGGGATATAGGTTATGTTGCACTTCCTAAGGCTTCCACTAGATGTCAATCGTCTTTAGAAACTTGTTTAAGGATTCTACTGTGAAGTGGGACCGAATGAGACCGGAATGAGTCAGAGATCTGTCAGAAACCGTCTCACGGAAGCTCCTCTGTGTGCTCGTCGTCCTCACCAGGGTCTTGACCCGACTGTAGTTCTGCATTGTAACTGACTTCAGTGAGAAAATGCTCACATTTGATGGCCATTGGCCTCGCTGGAGAAGTGTCCTCTTTATGGATGAATCCACGTTTCAACAGCACCGGGCAGATGGCAGACAGAGTGTATGGTGTTGTGGGGGTGAGCGATTTGCTGATAACATTGTAAACAGAGTGCCCCATGGTGGCTGTGGGGTTATGGTATGGGGCAGGTATGAGCTATGTACAACGAACACAATTGCATTTGATCAATGTTTTGGAGAGAGTCTCAGTCTTAATTCATTTTCCACACACGGTCTGTGCCTGTATTTAGTTTTCATGCTAGTGAGGGCCGAATATCCACTCTCACATAGGTATGTGGTTGCAAAGGGCATCAGTGTCTTAACAGCGTGATTTGCCAAGGCAGGATACTCTGAGGGCAGCTAAATCTAGAAATGTGACAGTGGCTTCTGATTAAATTAAATTTTAACAGAACCGCTTGTTGCAATTTCCGTGAGGCTCTCTTGTTCAGACATCGGTAAGTGGACTAGAGACAGGGCATGAAAGGGATAACGAATCCAGTTGTTTGTGTCATCATTTCGGGAAAGTACCTGCGTAAGTGAGCACCAAACTCACTCGGGTGCTTCACTATATCACATTTGACATTGTCCGTAAGCTTGAGTTAATTTACACACAAAAAAATCATACAATGATGGAAAGACCTGTGTGTTGTCCTTGTTAATGCAGACAGAGAAGAGCTCCAACTTCTTAATCATCGCCTCAATTTTGTCCCGCACATTGAATATAGTTGTGGAGAGTCTCTGTAATCCTAGATTCAGATCATTCAGGCGAGAAAAAACATCACCCAGATAGGCCAGTCGTGTGAGAAACTGAGAAACATGCAAGTGATCAGAAAATTATGGTCAGTAAAGAAAACTTTAAGCTTGTCTCTCAATTTAAAAAAACATGTCAATACTTTGCCCCTTGATAACCAGCGCACTTCTGTATGTTGTAAAAGCGTTACATGGTCGCTGTGGCCTTGCTTTAACAAAGTTAACCATTTTCACTGTAGTGTCCAAAACGTCTTTCAAGCTGTCAGGTATTTCCTTGACAGCAAGAGCCTCTCGGTGGATGCTACAGTGTACCCAAGAGCCTCTCGGTGGATGCTGCAGTGAACCCAAGAGCCTCTCGGTGGATGCTGCAGTGTACCCAATAGTCTCTCGGTGGACGCTACAGTGTACCCAAGAGCCTCTCGGTGGATCCTGCAGTGTACCCAATAGTCTCTCGGTGGATGCTGCAGTGTACCCAAGAGCCTCTCGTGGACGCTACCCAATAGTCTCTCGGTGGACGCTACAGTGTACCCAAGAGCCTCTCGGTGGACGCTACAGTGTACCCAATAGTCTCTCAGTGACTGCTACAGTGTACCCAAGAGCCTCTCGGTGGAGCTGTGTACCCAAGAGCCTCTCGGTGACTGCTGCAGTGTACCCAAGAGCCTCTCAGTGGATGCTGCAGTGTACCCAAGAGCCTCTCGGTGGATGCTGCAGTGTACCCAAGAGCCTCTCGGTGGATGCTGCAGTGTACCCAAGAGCCTCTCGGTGGATGCTGCAGTGTACCCAAGAGCCTCTCGGTGGATGCTGCAGTGTACCCAAGAGCCTCTCGGTGGATGCTGCAGTGTACCCAAGAGCCTCTCGGTGGATGCTGCAGTGTACCCAAGAGCCTCTCGGTGGATGCTGCAGTGTACCCAAGAGCCTCTCGGTGGATGCTGCAGTGTACCCAAGAGCCTCTCGGTGGATGCTGCAGTGTACCCAAGAGCCTCTCGGTGGATGCTACAGTGAACCCAAGAGCCTCTCAGTGGATGCTGCAGTGTACCCAAGAGCCTCTCGGTAGATGCTGCAGTGTACCCAAGAGCCTCTCGGTGGATGCTGCAGTGTACCCAAGAGCCTCTCGGTGGATGCTGCAGTGTACCCAAGAGCCTCTCGGTGGATGCTGCAGTGTACCCAAGAGCCTCGGTGGATGCTGCAGTGTACCCAAGAGCCTCTCGGTGGATGCTGCAGTGTACCCAAGAGCCTCTCGGTGGATGCTACAGTGAACCCAAGAGCCTCTCGGTGGACGCTGCAGTGTACCCAAGAGCCTCTCGGTGGATGCTACAGTGAACCCAAGAGCCTCTCGGTGGATGCTGCAGTGAACCCAAGAGCCTCTCGGTGGATGCTGCAGTGTACCCAAGAGCCTCTCGGTGGATGCTGCAGTGTACCCAAGAGCCTCTCGGTGGACGCTACAGTGTACCCAATAGTCTCTCGGTGGATGCTGCAGTGTACCCAAGAGCCTCTCGGTGGATGCTGCAGTGTACCCAAGAGCCTCTCGGTGGATGCTGCAGTGTACCCAAGAGCCTCTCGGTGGATGCTGCAGTGTACCCAAGAGCCTCTCTGTGACTGCTGCAGTGTACCCAAGAGCCTCTCGGTGGATGCTGCAGTGTACCCAAGAGCCTCTCGGTGGATGTGTACCCAAGAGCCTCTCGGTGGACAGTGTACCCAAGAGCCTCTCGGTGGATGCTGCAGTGTACCCAAGAGCCTCTCGGTGGATGCTGCAGTGTACCCAAGAGCCTCTCGGTGGATGCTGCAGTGTACCCAAGAGCCTCTCGGTGGATGCTGCAGTGTACCCAATAGTCTCTCGGTGGATGCTGCAGTGTACCCAATAGCCTCTCGGTGGATGCTGCAGTGTACCCAAGAGCTCTCGGTGGATGCTGCAGTGTACCCAAGAGCCTCTCGGTGGATGCTGCAGTGTACCCAAGAGCCTCTCGGTGGATGCTGCAGTGTACCCAAGAGCCTCTCGGTAGATGCTACAGTGTACCCAAGAGCCTCTCGGTGACTGCTGCAGTGTACCCAAGAGCCTCTCGGTGGATGCTGCAGTGTACCCAAGAGCCTCCCGGTGGATGCTACAGTGTACCCAAGTGGGTCGGGAGCAACTGCTTGCACCCACGTTACCACTCCACTATGTCTCCCTGTCATGGCTTTTACACCATCAGTACAGATACCAACATGAGCAGCAGCTACGTTTAGCTTCATACAGACCGTTAGTGGAATTCGTGCCAGAGAGTAACGGTTAATGTGATTGGATGTTCATTATTTAACTAGGCTACCTGTATTTGACATTGTGTTATTATTTCGCTGAATGAAATGAGGCTACTCAGGTGTGAAAAAAAACCTCAACCAAATGTATAGCCCCGTTGGAAAATATAAATGGACTGTTTGAAAATGTGAAGAATAGAACCTTTAAAAATATATATATATATTTTTACAAAAAAATGTGAATTACATTTTTATTTGGCGTACCCCAGTTTGGGAAGCTCTGGATCGACGTGTACGACAGCATGTTTCAGTTCCCGCCAGTATCCAACAACTTCACACAGCCATTGAAGAGGAGTGGGACAACATTCCACAGGCCACAATCAACAGCCTGATCAACTCTATGTGAAGGAGATGTGTCACACTGCACAAGGCAAATTATGGTCACACCAGATACTGACTGGTTTTCTGATCCATGCCCCTACTTTTTAAAAAATGTATCTGTTGACCAACAGATTCATACAACAACAGACGTGAATTTCCTACGATACTTTGTACAGTTTAATAATTTCCTCATTATTAAAATAAAATCAGGCTTTACTTACAAACAGTTGAAGTCAGAAGTTTATATACACCTTAGCCAAATACATTTAAACTCAGTTTTTCACAATTCCTGACATTTAATCCTAGTAAAAATTCCATTTTAGGTCAGTTAGGATCACCACTTTATTTTAAGAATGTGAAATGTCAGAGTAATAGTAGAGAGAATTATTTATTTCAGATTTGATTTATTTCATCACATTCCCAGTGGGTCAGAAGTTTACATACACTCAATTAGTATTTGGTAGCATTGCCTTTAAATTGTTTAACTTGGGTCAAACGTTTCAGGTAGCTTTCCACAAGCTTCCCACAATAAGTTGGGTGAATTTTGGCCCATTCCCCCTGACAGAGCTGGCGTAACTGAGTCAGGTTTGTAGGCCTCCTTGCTCGCACACACTTTTTCAGTTCTGCCCACACATTTTCATCAGACCAGAGGACATTTCTCCAAAAAGTACAATCTTTGTCCCCATGTGCAGTTGCAAACCGTAGTCTGGCATTTTTTATGGCGGTTTTGGAGCAGTGGCTTCTTCCTTGCTGAGCGGCCTTTCAGGGTTTATGTCGATATAGGACTCGTTTTTACTGTGGATATAGATACTTTTGTACCTGTTTCCTCCAGCATCTTCACAATGTCCTTTACTGTTGTTCTGGTATTGATTTGCACTTTTCGCACCAAAGTACGTTCACCTCTAGGAGACAGAACGCGTCTCCTTCCTTTCTGTATCTACAACAAGGTTTTCATGTAACCTTTTTATTCCATTCCCATCCTTGGCTATCAGACACTATTCCCAGCTCTGTGGTGGACATTGAAAGGAATATGTTCTCTATAATAGACACAGAAGCAGACATGGGGGAGGTGTAGGGATGTACATCAAGCATACCATACCCTCTCACAGGAGACCTGAGCTCGAGTTGGAGGAGAAATCTGCTGTGTAGAAATCTGACCACACGCAAGAAACAGGAGTGTATCTAAAAATCTTTTTTTCACACACACAGCCAACCAATGGAACAAATAAAACAGAAATGGACAGAAACATATTGTTGGCTTAAAAGTTCCAAGAAATATTATATTTTGGTTTTGTCATTATGTGGTAATTCTATGTAGATTGATGAGGGTAAAAAACAACAACAATGTAATCCATTTTAGAATAAGGCTGTAACGTAACAAAATGTGGGAAAAGTCCAGGGGTCTGAATACTTTCCGAATGCTCTGTATATCATTTTTGTTTGTTTGTCCAAGCAACTTACTGCTCTGAAACCCAGGTTACATCCCAAATCACACTCTATTCCTGATATAGTGCACTACTGCTACAAATAGGAGAAGGACTTGAGAGAAATTGATATCTAATACAGGAAACAAAAAAAGTAGCTAAAAACAAAGCCGTTCGCCAGGAAACAGATTTCCATGACCTTTATTACCAGGAAGTTGTTTTTACAACATTGTGCAAGTAACCTATTGGTTAGGACAGTGTTTCCCAACCCTGGTCTCCAACACTACACATTTTTGTTCTAGCCCTACACCTCATTCAGCTTATTGAGGCAAGGTAGCCTAGTGGTTAGATCGTTGGAGTAACCGAAAGGGTTGCTGGATCGAATCCCCCGAGCTGACAAGGTAAAAATCTGTCGTTCTGCCCCTGAACAAGGCAGTTAACCCACTGGTTCCTAGGCCGTCATTGAAAATAAGAATTTGTTCTTAAAACTGACTTGCCTAGTTAAATAAAGGTTAAACTAAAAAAATACAATTTGAGGACTTGATGATTAGTTGACAAGTTGAATCAGGTGTGCTTGTCCAATAAGAATGTGTCCTGTTGGGGGGGTACTGGAGGAATGCTGCCACTCCAAGGCTGTGGCTCATTGGACACGCCCATCCTCTCTAACATTGGACACGCCCATCCCCTCTAACATTGGACACGCCCATCCCCTCTAACATTGGACACGCCCATCCCCTCTAACATTGGACACGCCCATCCCCTCTAACCCTGCCTCCATGTCAAGGGTACCAAAACTTGGCGGAGAGAAAAGATGACTTGAAGGTGGAATAAAATTGTCATTGCAAGGACAAAAGCCAAGAGCGTAAACAAGTTATTTGACCAAATCAACTTTAAAGATTGGATGCAAACATCAACTGAATGCTTTGAAAATCATTGTCAATGTGTTTGAATTCGACATTTTTTTCCTCCTCATACAATTCACTTTTTTGTTTACATAATTGTGTTTGTTTTTTACATTTCAGTTTCACCATGCATTACTTCACAATTATTTTTTTCATTTCCGTTCTTTTTCTTTTTGGGTCAATTCTTTTGAACTCAAATTGGCTCCAAGGCTTCTCCCCTGTGTGCACTCTGATGTAGCGTTAGATTGCTTGATGTGGTGAAGCATTTCCCGCAGTCAGAGCAGCAGTAAGGCTTCTCTCCAGAATGTTTCCGCAGGTGTCTTTCAAGATATGATGGGAATGGGAAACTCTTCCCACAGTCAGAGCAGGAGTAAGGCTTCTCCCCTGTGTGAGTTCTCCGATGAGAGGTTAGATGACTTGATGTTGTGAAGCATTTCCCACAGTCAGAACAGGAGTACGGTTTCTCTCCAGAATGTTTACGCAGGTGTATTTCAAGATATGATGGGAATGGGAAACTCTTCTCACAGTGAGGACAGTGGTGAGGCTTCTCTCCAGTGTGCGTTCGATGGTGCACGTTCAAGCCACTCAGTTGGGAGAAACTCATCCCACAGTCAGAACAGGAATAAGGCTTCTCTCCAGAATGTTTACGCACGTGTCTTTCAAGATATGAAAGGAATGGGAAACTCTTCTCACAGTGAGGACAGCGGTGAGGCTTCTTCACTTTGCTCACTTTCCGACGTTGCTTGACTGAAGCAGGAAATGTCTCAACTTGGTCAGAGGAGTTAGGGGTCTCTCCTGTGTAAAATGACAGCAGAACAACAGATGAACAGGTGTAACACAATCATTGCATGAAATTATAATAAAAGACGTGAAAAATTAAGCAGTACTGAAAAGGGATATAGACAACTCTGCTTTAAATGGGAGGTTTCTCTGCTTGAAGTGTATGGAGATCCATGACGGGGCTACCTTTTTATTTGATTCTACCTAGGTTTATTTTACCTTAATTTAATTGTATTCTATTTACAATGAGTTCTACTACCACTGGTGAGCACCTACATTTTTAAAATCTTTTTAAAATGAATACTCTGACATTCATATTTTTTTTTTTTTACATATAACCTGATTTTTACCAGGATCAACAGATTCACCAATGTCTTCCTTCTCCTCTCTGTTAATGATGACATTCAGCCCCAGTGTTTGACTTCTGTCTGCCACCTTTTCTGAGGCCACCTCTGGACTTTCTCCTGTGTGAACGAGAACAGACGAACATGTCAAAAGCTTGCAATATACATACCATCAAAACTATAGTATTGAAAGTAGTCAACTTGCAGGGGATAAATGTATTACTAAAACCATGTCAGTGGCACGCAAACAACTAAATAACCCAAGTATGTCTTTTAATCTGCCGTGCTCAAGCCACAACAGCAAATGAAAAATAGGATAGTGTCTTAAAAAAATTATAACGTAATCGATCTGTCTGGCTAAAAAGGTAAGTATGAAAACCAGCAGACACCGTTGCCCTCGGACGAGAAAACCTGCTCTTCCTTACCTGGGTAATCATCACATTCCCTTCCTTACCTGGGTAATCATCACATTCCCTTCCTTACCTGGATAATCATCACATTCCCTTCCTTACCTGGGTAATCATCACATTCCCTTCCTTACCTGGGTAATCATCACATTCCCTTCCTTACCTGGATAATCATCACATTCCCAAATCTTCACCTCCTCCTCTTTATCTTTCGTGATGACATTGAGCAGGAGTGTTTGACTGCTGTCTTTCACTGACGCCATCTCTCCTGTGATGCACAAAACCTGTAAAATAACATTTAAAAAAAGTCTGTATGAAATGCAGGACTGTTACATCATTTGATGGCTTGCTAGCTAGTTGCCCCCCTCCCCCAAACATGTGTAAAAATTGTCCCTTCCTGTATTATACTGATGCTAAAATGTTCATTCTCTTCTACTGAGCCGTTTACTTTATGGTCGTACTCTTATCTTATTATTATTTCTTTGTTGTTACATTGTCCAGAAGGAACCTACAAGTAAGCAAGCACATCTTAGATGGTGTATACCATGTGTATCCTATACATACTAGCAATAATTTATTTATTTTTTTACTAATCTGCAATCACACGTCCCTTGCTTAAAAAAATAAAAATAAAAAATCCTTTCTTTTCCGATGTATTCAATTATTGCCACGGAAAGTCAGTTCCCTTTCCCTGGCCTAAAGTCTAAAATTGTAAGGTACATGTAGCTGGCTAACGTTAGCTTAATGGGGTCTGGGTTTTTATCTAGCCCTGTAATGGACTGAAGGAGCCTAACTGGACTCTTTAAGCTGAATGCTTCCCAGGTGAAACAATTGGCACATATATTACTACAACATTTGGTGATGTTTTTGTTCGTTTTGGTCTTCGGCTGTTCGTGCCGACACACATTGTTGTTGTTGTTGTTGAGGCAAGTCAAAGGTCAGTAGCTGAAGGATACACCCCTTTGTCAGTGATTGGTCAACAGTACTACTCCTAGTAGGAGTGGGAAAATTAAGTGTTGGTTGTCATTCAAAGGAGAGAAGACTAGTTTCCATGCAATTTTTTTTCACTTGAGAAATACTGCACCAAACATGTTAGGTAGATGTAAAATTGTGCCACTAATACCTCTTCGGCAAAACCGTCAAAATTAATGACAGATTCCATGATTTATCAATGATTAATTCCGACTATTTTGAGGAAGTGTTTCTGGCTATGCTGTTGCTACGGTGGCTCAACAGGGACAAACCGTAATATTGCTGCTTTTTTCCCCTCCAAGTTTTTCAAGCGAAGGTCATTAGGGAGTATGCGAGCAGACGGTCGCTTCTCTTAGCCGAGTTCTGCTAGGAGCAAACTGAACCTGTATGCGAACACCTTCATAGTCCAATGACCTTACATGCTCTCCTTAGAGGCGAAACGGCACTGGCACTACTCCATCTAAACTTGAATAAATTCCCATTTGCGGTACGGTTTTAGAAACACAAGGCCCTCTACTTTCCTATCACATCAAAAATAATTTCACAAATGCAAAATATACACTTACTTACTGTATCTGTTTTAAAACAGTGGCAGCAGACAGTATTATTATTTGATTTGATTTAAGTCTACATGAGTTTAATGGATAAGAGCAGGAATATTTTTATTTGTCAAAAAGGCAGTAAACCCATCAGTCACCATGTCACCAGAATTAGACCATTGACGTTTATTGGAAAGGAGCATCAAGCTCATCACCGTGCACTTTCACCACCCTGTGAAATTCATTATAATGTATTTAATCTGTGGTTTAATAAACTACATGGTCTGCTGATCCATAGTGGCAGAACCACACGGCATCACGTGTGAATCACAAATCCACTTCGATATGATAGTTTCCCCACAAGCTATTTCTCACATAATTACATTTTACTGACACAAAAAATATCCCACCATGTCAAACGAACAAATTGATCTATTGCCACAGCTGTAGGGTTTGTGATTTTTTCTTTTTATACAGTACGACTTCACAATAAATAAATAAAAACAGTGGATGGAAATGTGGTTTACTGAGAAGATACTATCGTCAATAGGTTGCTAAAGGTAGCTAGGCCATGCCTGGCCATTTGCCTTACAACAGACCCCTTCGACTAATGGGGGGGATTCTTACCTGAAGCCTTGTTTTGGTAGCTAAAGCGAAATCATACATTTATTTTTTTTGTGAAGTTATTTGTTCATTGTTTGACGAGTAGTGTTATTTATGCCTTGACATCGCCTTCCCCACACCAAAAAAATAAAGATCCCCAAAACAAACGCAATGTCAATTTCCGCATTTTCTCCTTCGACAGACTAGGCCTGTTGTCAAGCTACACAGATGTAGACTTACGCCACCTGTTGTACGGGAGTGGGAATCACAGGCGTGATATAATCATTACGCAATGTTGGATTCTGCTCATTGGCAAACCGAACAACAACACACACACACCAGAAGAGGTTATATAAATGGAACGGGGTCAAACGTGGTTTCAATATGTTTGATGTGTTTTATGATACCGTTCCATCTATTCCATTCCAGCCAATACAAAGAGGACGTCCTCCTATAGCTCCTCCCACCAGCCTCCACTGACACACACACACACACACAAAATAGCCCTAGTTTAGCCTTTCTGGGGCCTGTTGCACAAAACTAGGATAAGGGATTAAGCCAGGATATCTTGGTGATCCTGGCTCAATTGATCCGTAATCCGGTTGCACTAAAGATGGATAGGGGGCAGGAGGATATGTTATGGTATAAATTACCATGGAGATTTATTCTGTGGAGCTAGCCTGCTCCAGACCAGGCTAAATTCCAGGATCTATTTAATCTCATCCCTAATGTCAGTCAGCAGTCACCACAAATGGAAACCAATAGTTATTTCACTGCTCACTATACATTGTTATCACATATAACTAGACCCACTGTTATTATTTAAACGTTTGTGATCATTAATTTCAATGATTTTGGATAAAAAAATGATTTTTAGATGTTGCTATCATTAGATAATTTACAGTTTCCCATAGACTATAAGACTATATATAAAATGATAGAATATTAGGGCCACAGAGGGGAAAAAACACAAGTCATAATATTGTAACCAGTTGTTTTAAAGGAGGACAGTTGTTAAAATGACAGATGTGGGGCATTTCGTGAAATTGTACTTCAGTATGGTTTCATAAACAAAGACATGCTGATGTGCCAGAATATTAAGTATCACATTGTCATAAGTATCAAAACTGTAAAAACAATATGTAGCTTTTCTGCAGAAAGAACCAGCCTCATAAATTTATGACTTTATCCTTTTTCTTCAGTGTGGCCCTAGTACTCTGTCATATAAACAAATACACATTCCATAGGAATATAAAAACACAATGTGTAACATTATGTTCCTTTATTGAATAAGGACAAAACAAAGCAGGTAAACCATCAGCTCCTTTCGAAACTGAAGTCAGTGACTCTACAAGATGGAAAGCACAGAATCCAAGCATATTATACAAAATGATACATACACATTCAAAGGTCTGTATATAACACACCCTGCATGTCTGCACACTAAAATAAATGCAGGACAAATCCATACACATCAACTGAACAGACAAATGAATGGATGCAGTAGCCTCCCTGCAGCCTTGTATTACACACAGTATACCGCACAAACATCATAAGAGGCCAAATTCGTCAAAAACGAACCCAAAAAACCCAAATTCCTCTGCCACCGCAGGACATATTTAACCAAAATTGAAAGCACACATACTAACTAAAATAATTCAACACATATTGGTCCCTCAGCAGCCGACCACTGTCGTCATCAGGGAAGATTGCCGGATTGTCCCAGTCCATGGCTGGTGGCACTCTGGGGGCCCTCTCCTTCCTCAGGCAGGCCACATTGTGGAGGACAGCACAAGCCACAGTAATATCACATGCCCTAACAGGGCTGACCCTTAATTTGTGAAGGCAGTGAAAGCGTGCCTTCAGGAGGCCAAAGGTCATTTCAACTCTGGCCCTGGTCCTGGCATGGGCATGGTTGTAGGCCTGCTGTGCTTCCTGGGGGTCTGTGAAAGGTGTCAGGAGAAAAGGCTGGCAGCCATACCCCCTGTCTCCCAGCAACACACCAGAGAATTCACCTGTCAACACAAAATCTCATCATTACTACCTCATAAACACAGTGATATTCTTGACACAGCCATGATGGTTATAAATAGGGGTTGTGTGGCTTACCTTGTGATAGGCACTGATAGATTTCAGAGGCCCGAAAGATTCTGGAGTCATGGACTGAGCCAGGCCATTTTGCCACAACATTGCTGATCACACAGTCAGCATTGCAGACCATCTGAAATCATAAGATGAGGAATATTACACCAATCAATGCACATCACTGGCAATGCAGAGTGTTCGTCAATGGACAATATCAAAAAGTTATGTTCACCTGAACATTAATGCTGTGAAAGGATTTCCTATTCACAAAATCGGCCTCATGGGCACCTGAGGGGCTTTTATCCTTATGTGTGTGCAGTCCACTGCACCAATGACATTGGGGAAACCTGTCACACAAAGTAATGAGTATCCTACTATGTGTTAACAGTTGTCCTGTAATTTGTAGATCCTCTTACCTGCAATCCTATAGAACTCCTCTTTGATGTCACAGAGTCTTCTGTGGCCAGGGAAGGAGATGAAGACATCTGCTAATGCTTTGATAGCCAGACACACACTCCTTATTGTGCGGCAAATTGTGGCCTTGTTCAGCTGTTCTGCATCCCCCACTGAGTACAGGAAGGCTCCACTAGCAAAAAGCGCAAGGCCACACAAACCATTTGCTCCACACTCAGTGCATGGCTCCGTGCAGTGCGGTGCTTAATCCTGGGACCCAGTAGTCTGCATAGATACCTGATGCCATCTGCAGAAAACCTGTATCTTTCATATAGATGGTCATCAGGGAAGGCCAGTGGGTCCAACCGGTCCCTGAAGACCCTTTCTCGCCTGAAGGCTCTCCTCAGCACAAGTGCTTCTTCATCCACCACATCTCGCACGAATGGGCATGCCATTGTCAGAGCAGAAAGGAACACACAATTTTGGGCCTTCATATAGGCTAGTGGCCACACCTGGTGCTGGGGGTGGGCAAAAGAGGGCGATGCCTTATAACGATGACTTGGTTGTACTGATTGCTGGGAAAATAAAAAAAAACCTTAGAAAGATGCCACCGTCCTGTGTGCTCACAATAAGAGCTCATATGTCATGGCTCACTTGACTTTACGAGAATATACCTAATTTTTATTTTGAGCTGTGTCATCTTCTTGGAGCTGGGGGAGGAAAGAAAAATAATGATTAATACATTTGTGTTACAGTTAGCATACAGTGTACATTGAAGGCATATCTCACCTCCCTCTCAAGTTTTTTTATTTCAAGGTCCAGTTTCCTAATTGTCCTCTTTTTTATTTCGAACTCCAGTGCAAGATTTTCCATCTTTTTCTTCTTGTACTGAATGTCTATGTCTGCCAGTTCTATTTGGCGCCGGAGGTGGTTGCCATACAACTTTCTGATAGCTTGTGAGCTCTGTGAACACAATACAATTAGCGCAGCTGGAATTTGGCAGGATGTGGTGTCCTTTTATTAATACGCACTATGTTGCCAGGCTGGTTTTCCCACTGTATAGCATCTGGGTCCTGTAAAAGAAATTAGATTTTTTGATTTTGATGAGGACTCCTCACCATTGTAGAGTAAATAGTACTTTCACAGTCTTAACATGATACCTCATGCCTTCTGGAATCCAGAGAGATGGTCTCCTCCTCATCATCGTCTCCATCATGTGCTGTTGCTGCTGCACTGGGGCCTTCACCCTATCACATTTAATCGGATTCATATTGAAGCTAGTAGACAAGACATGCCAGGCCTACAGTATGCCTTTGATGGAGTACTCACTGGATCAGCATCGTCTGGTGCTTGTGCTGGTGGCTCTAACAGGAACACAGTGCTGCCAGACACTGCAAGGCAATAGGTAAACCAAAGTCAGACAGTCCAAATTGATTCAATATGAATGTGGTTGTATCCCATGTAGAGATGGAAGGACATACCTTGAATGAAGCGGGTGGCATCTTGGGAGGAACCTATGCTCGTCTCTTTCCCCCAGGGATCCCCTCTAAGACGGGCCTGCCTTTATTTAGCTCCAAGGCCATGTCCTCTGCTGGGGTAAGGTCAGCCTTTGGTGACCCACCACCCGTGCCTTGTCTGTGGGTATTCTTTTTCACTGCTAAAACAGTACAGACAATGTGTGAGCAGGCACCTTCTGGGTACAATATATGCTTGTGCTTTGTTAAATATTAGTCAGGGACCATACCATTCTGCAGAATGTTCTTGTATTTGATTTTGACCTGCTGCCATGTCCGTTTTGGCCCGTTCATGTTTAATCTACACACACACACACACACACACACACACACACACACACACACACACACACACATTTAATGGAGTCACACTGCAAAAATTACTTGGTATTTTTGTCTTGTTTTCAGTAAAAATATCAAAAAATTTATCATAGCTTTATACAGTGTGATGGAGTTACTTTACACAATTTCACTCATATCTGCAGTGCATTTCAATAAAAAATTTAACCGTTTCATAATTACAGTACAACTGCATTTTTGGAGATGTGAATTAAATATTTGAATTGTAATTGTGATGTTTCAGCGGAGCGGTGAGTGTGTAATTGTGCACTACTTACGCATTCAGGCGGTCTGCAATACTTTGCCACGCTTTTTCTCTTTGCTTTATCACTGTGGCGGTGTTGCCTTTCTTCTTAATTATATCTTTTACCTCCTCGTATGCCTCCATGAGGATTTGTGCTTCCGACGGGGAAAAGTACGCGGCTCTAGTTGCCATGGTAAATCAGTTAATCTGTGATCTGTGGCGGGGTCTATTTGAGTGAGCCGTGAGCGCGCACCTATCCAGGATTGGTTTCACCTGGCTTAATGAATCCGTGTCTGCTCATCCTGGCTTGGTCTTTGTGCAACCAATTAAGCCTGGACGCACATGTTTTGGCTTCATTGAGCTCAGCTGAGTCATTTATCCCGGATGTCTTAATTCTACTTTTGTGCAACAGGCCCGTCGTTCTGCCCCTGAACAGGTCATCATTGAAAATAAGAGTTTGTAACTGACTTGCCTGGTTAAAATGAAGGTTAAAATAAATCACACGCAGCCTTTTACCTGTAACAACACAATTGGATGGAAACACGTCTCTGGAGTGAAAAATGAGCACATCGTTTTGGGGATTTTAGAATATTCGCTTGAAAATCTGTCTCCAATTGGATGGAAACCTAGCTACAGTTCTGTGAATATTGTTAAACCGATCCAATCCTGCTTGATTTAAGAGATGAACTCATCTTC
Source organism: Oncorhynchus tshawytscha (assembly GCF_018296145.1). NCBI lineage: Eukaryota > Metazoa > Chordata > Actinopteri > Salmoniformes > Salmonidae > Oncorhynchus > Oncorhynchus tshawytscha. Next base: position 50,895,485 of record NC_056439.1, on the reverse strand, counting down.
TAGATTGTTCTACCTAGATTGTTCTACCATTGTACCACAGATAATTCACTGCGTGTATGTGAACCATCCGGTTGGCATATTTGGTAGTGAGAGGAAGCCCGGTGGCCATCAGTGGGAGAAGATGGAACGAGATGGATTCTGACCAATATTCAGCTCAATTTCTCATCAATGAAACATTTGATCTCCATACAATTTTCTGTTTCCAAAACTAAAATCTGTAACAGAGTGTGTTATGGGTGTAAGATGGCACAGTGATGCTATCTGTTGGTAAATGTTCATTACTGCAACTCTTGTGTTTTACCGGGGTGCTTGAGATACCCGGATGTGTTGTGATGTACTGAACAAGACTGGTTACTCGTATCAATGTCTCTGTCTCATCATTTAACATTCAAACATGGTGTCAGAGTCGGATAACTAACCATGCTTTCTGCAAATTAGAGTCACCTGCTCTGGTTTACAAACAAATGCTTATTTGTGTAAAATTTCGCCCGGAATTGGCCTTAGCTAGAGTGAGTTTGCTAGTTAGCTTCAGTGTTGTTCGCACCAGTTAGACATGGCAGCGAACACACACTCTGACGTTTCCAAAACTGCAAAGATATTGCCTGTGAGTGCCACAGAAGTGATGTTACAGGCGAAACCCAGATAAAAATCCAACCAGGAAGTGCCGCATTTTTTGAAACCGCCTCATGCCAATGACTCCTTATATGGCTGTGAATGAGCTACGAATGAGCTTACGTTTTCCACGTATTCCCCAAGGTGTCTACAGCATTGTGACGTCTTTTTAGGCATTTCCATTGGAGAATGGCTGTAAGAAACCATATATAGCATGTGGTCACATGGTGTCTCCCGCAGAAAATCTTGCGTAAAATACTGAGGTCGCCATTTTTCCAATTGCTTCTTATGAGAAACCAATTGCCTCGACGGATATATTATCGAATATATATGTTAAAAATACCTTGAGGATGGATCCTAAACAACGTTTGCCGTGTTTCTGTCGATATTATGGAACAAAATTTTGAAAAAAGTTTGCCGTTATAGTTGCAGCATTTTCCGGTTGATGAGGAAGAAACGGGAGCTACAGAAATAATCTTTTGGGAAAAAAGGAACATTTGCTATCTAACTGGGAGTCTCCTGAGTGAAAGCATCTGAAGTTCTTCAAAGGTAAATGATTTAATTTGATTTCTTTTCTTATTTTTGTGAAAATGTTGCCTGCTGCCAGCAGAGCCTAGCATAGCATTATGCCATGCTAAACTTACACAAATGCTTGTCTAGCGTTGGCTGTAACGCATATTTTGAAAATCTGAGATGACAGTGTTGTTAACAAAAGGCTAAGCTTGTGTTTGAATATATTTCATTCATTTCATTTGTGATTTTCATGAATAGGAAACGTTTCTAGGGGTATTTATTGTCCGCTGCATTATGCTAATGCATTTGAGGCTATGATTACGCTCCCGGATACGGGTTTGCTCGCCGCAAGAGGTTTTTTAAGAAGTACACCATGCTCAACCATACGATCAACAAGACACTCTTCTTTAAGAAGTACACCATGCTCAACCATACGATCAACAAGGGGCTCTTCTTTAAGAAGTACACCATGCTCAACCATACGATCTACAAGACACTCTTCTTTAAGAAGTACACCATGCTCAACCATACGATCAACCAGACACTCTTCTTTAAGAAGTACACCATGCTCAACCATACGATCAACCAGACTCTCTTCTTTAAGAAGTACACCATGCTCAACCATACGATCAGCAAGACACTCTTCTTTAAGAAGTACACCATGCTCAACCATACGATCTACAAGACACTCTTCTTTAAGAAGTACACCATGCTCAACCATACGATCTACAAGACGCTCTTCTTTAAGAAGTACACCATGCTCAACCATACGATCTACAAGACACTCTTCTTTAAGAAGTACGCCATGCTCAACCATACGATCAACTAGACACTCTTCTTTAAGAAGTACACCATGCTCAACCATCCGATCTACAAGACACTCTTCTTTAAGAAGTACGCCATGCTCAACCATACGATCTACAAGACACTCTTCTTTAAGAAGTACACCATGCTCAACCATACGATCTACAAGACACTCTTCTTTAAGAAGTACACCATGCTCAACCATACGATCTACAAGACACTCTTCTTTAAGAAGTACACCATGCTCAACCATACGATCTACAAGGGGCTCTTCTTTAAGAAGTACGCCATGCTCAACCATACGATCAACCAGACACTCTTCTTTAAGAAGTACGCCATGCTCAACCATACGATCAGCAAGGGGCTCTTCTTTAAGAAGTACACCATGCTCAACCATACGATCTACAAGGGGCTCTTCTTTAAGCAAAAAAAAAAGAAGTACGCCACAGCTTTATTCATCCGTGACGCATAAGCAACATTCTCATATCCCACCTTCTCTCCTACGGCGACCAGAAACTCCTCCACAGTGACAGTAGCTTCAGTAACACACCTAAAGCCGTGCCGAAGTGACAGGGACGGCATCCCCATGTGGGTCGCCACCCCGGCCAAAGCCAATTTCAACACGAAAAACAATGTACTTAATTCTACCACAACAACTACATAAAAATACTGATAACCTCAATGATGCATAGGAAGAGAATAAAGACACCACCAAGAAAAATAAATGTAAAAGAAAAAGCAGGATATGTAACTCTACACAACACTCACTCATACAATTCCCAGCATG
>NC_056439.1:50831358-50892669 GCF_018296145.1 Oncorhynchus tshawytscha | reverse complement strand
CCATCATCAATCTAAACAAAATACCCCATAATGACAGAATAAAAACACATTTTTAGAAATCTTTGCAATATCACATTTACATAAGTATATTTGAAATCGGGAGTAAGAAGGAAATCTTCCAATCAGGAGTTCTGGGAATTTTGGGAAAGTTAGCGGGAATTTTGCAACCCTCAGTTCAGACAACATAAAATGGCTCAGACGTTGCTGGAGAAAACCATTGACAATCTTATACCACCATCGTGTGGCCAAAAGATAGTATGAATTAGCTTGGGTGTGGGTCAGTGGGAGAATCTCAATTGCATTCATTGACTTCTCGCGTCCTTCTCGAAACCCATTGGAGGAGATCAGAAGTGCGGAAACTCTGAATTTCTCATGTACAATTGAGATATATTTAATTGACCAACTCCCACGTGAATGTATTGATATCTTTTGGGCAAACGATGTTGGTACAAGACAGTCAATGATTATTCCAGCAACGTCTGGACCAATTTATTTTGTCTGAACTGAGGGTCGCATTAGTGAATTAGATAATGGTTGTGTCGCCACCTGGTGGTGACAGTTGGTTCTTTTTCTTTATATACTAGTGATCTCTGCTGCCGTCTTCTGGACAGACGATATGTTAAAGTCGTACATTGGAGTGTGAATTGTTCCATTGCAGCAATTTGTTGGACTAGTCACTCAGACGGAAAAACCTACACCTCAAATCATTTTTTGTTGTTGTATTTGACCCCCTTTTTCAATTCTGTCACATCACTGCAACTTCCAAACAGGCTCGGGAGAGGCGAAGTCATGCTTCCTCCGAAACATGATCCATCTAACCGCTCTCCTTAACACCCGCCCGCTTAACCCGGAAGCCAGCCGCACCAATGTGTCGGAGGAAACACCGTTCAACTCAACTCAGGCAGGCACCCGGCCTGCCACAAGCGCGATGAGCCAATTAAAGCCCCAACGACCAAACCCGGACGACGCTGGGCCAATTGTGCGCCGTCCTATGGGACTCCCGGCCACGGCCGGTTATGGCACAGCCTGGGAATAAATGTACACGGGGCATGAGACCGCTGCGACACTCTGGTGGCCCATCTCAAAACATTTCCAACAAGGATCGAGTGATAGCGGTGTTTTGAAGTTACTGCTGAACGACGTTATTACTGGGTTTGCGCTCGTTAACCGCAAAGATGTTCCTGCAGGAGTCATGTAAATATAGTTTAACGTTTTTTTGTTGGCATTAGCAGAAAACACACTGCCAAGTGTTCCTGGGTCTGAGCTGCACAACGAATCCTATAGAACCAGTTATGTCATGCTGGTCACCAGGTTTGGCCTCAATTCAAATTAAAAGCAGTCAATTCAGGAAATTATTTGAATAAAACAAGTCTTAAATTGAAAACCCTTTTAAATAAATAGCTTCTACTTTTCAGTTTATTAAGAATTGAAAATGCATTTTTTCCTCTCCAATTAATATAGCAATTTGTGATAACTTCCTGAATTGACTGCCTTCAATTCAAATTCAGCCCAACCCTGAGGGACCTACACACACCATGGCTGGGTTCAATTCAAATTCAGCCCAACCCAGCCCACACACCATGGCTGGGTTCAATTCAAATTCAGCCCAACCCTGAACCTACACACACCATGGCTGGGTTCATTCAAACAGCCCACCCTGAGGGCTGGGTTCAATTCAAATTCAGCCCAACCCTGAGGGACCTACACACACCATGGCTGGGTTTCATTGATCATAAACAAGAGACCTACACACACCATGGCTCTAATGCCCTGCACATTGAATGAGCCTCTAATGTCCAGTGTAGTGTCAGGCCTATAAAACACACTTCACAATGGGGAATCTCCATTGAACATCATTATTTAAGATTTATCTACGTCTGAGAAACTGGCCGCAGGAGATCTCATTTGATTTCAGCCGGAGAACCTGTTGCCAGACTAGAATTAACATAAAACTCAAACGATCGTGGTGTAACAAAGCAAAGTGACAAAACATACCCACTGATAGGCTAGATGAAATGTTGAAAGAGCCAATCACATAGGGTTTCCACTCTTAAGATGCACAAAAAAACCCTCCACCACAAAAATGCCAAACAGTGTAAATGCAGATTTTTTAATTTTATTTTTTAATGACCATTGTATTTCCAAAATGTGATGTAGGAAATGTAATGAAGGGAATGTAATACATTATTTAATACAATCAGGGATTATTTTACCGCCTTGGACACTTTACATTACCTCTCCAAAGCCTTTTATATTGGCCAGGGTGTAGACATCTACATTCATCTCAGTGGACTGGTTACGACCTGAACTCTCCTTATAACCATCATCTAAATCAGGATTACAATGCTGCATCCCTCCTAACAGATCACTCTATTTCCTGTGACCTCACAACCAGTCTGAGTAGTCAGTCCACTGGTGAGGAGAGTCTGTTGAACATTGTGTTCCTCTTGAGTTCAAAGACGACCAGTCTCAGTAGTCAGTCCACTGGTGAGGAGAGTCTGTTGAACATTGTGTTCCTCTTGAGTTCAAAGACGACCAGTCTCAGTAGTCAGTCCACTGGCGAGGAGAGTCTGTTGAACATTGTGTTCCTGTTCTGGTAAAAGTTCAGGTCAGTCCGTCCGTGTAATGGAGTTAAAAAACAACCAGTCTGACAGGAAATCAACAAGGCTGAAGGTGTAACAGTGATGTCCAACATCCTCAGGGCAGGTCCACATGTTGAGGAAGGAGTCAGACTTCATGTCCCTCTAGTATGGCAAATAGAGGATCTGTGAATAAAATGGAGAGAAATGATGCAATCAACTTTCCGTAGGTGGTTAAATATTATATATATATTTATTTGTACCTTTATTTAACTAGGCAAGTCAGTTAAGAACAAATTCTTATTTTCAATGACGGCCTACCGGGGAACAATGGGTTAACTGCCTGTTCAGGGGGCAGAACGACAGATTTTGTACCTTGTCAGCTCTGGGATTTGAACTTGCAACCTTTCGGTTACTAGTCCAACACTCTAACCACTAGGCTACACTGTGTGATTAGTGCCAGTGTTAATCACAGTGTTAATCACAGTGTTTAGTGCCAGTGTTAATCACAGTGTTTAGTTCCAGTGTTAATCATAGTGTTTAGTTCCAGTGTTAATCAGTGATTAGTGCCAGTGTTAATCAGTGTTAATCAGTGTTTTTCCAGTTAATCCAGTGTTAATCCAGTGTTAATTAGTGTTTAGTTCCAGTGTTAATCACAGTGTTTAGTCCAGTGTTAATCATAGTGTTTAGTTCCAGTGTTAATCACAGTGTTTAGTTCCAGTGTTAATCACAGTGTTAATCAGTGTTTAGTTCCAGTGTTAATCACAGTGTTTAGTTCCAGTGTTAATCACAGTGTTTAGTTCCAGTGTTAATCACAGTGTTTAGTGCCAGTGTTAATCACAGTGTTTAGTTCCAGTGTTAATCAGTGTTTAGTGCCAGTGTTAATCACAGTGTTTAGTGCCAGTGTTAATCAGTGTTAATCAGTGTTTTGTGCCAGTGTTAATCACAGTGATGTCCACTCCACATACAGTATAATAATTGGATAATGTTGACATCCCCAATAAGCTATTCTTCTAAGCCACAATGTTTGCGTTGAGGCAGGCAGCCCAATTCTGATAAATGTTCCATTAATTTACATTTTGACCAATCACATCAGATCTTTTTCAAAGCTGATCTGATTGGTCAAAAGACCAATTACTGAAGAAAACAAATTCAGAATTGGGCTGCCTGTCTCAAGGCAGCAAAATTGTACAAAAAAATTCTGATTCTTAAAAATAATATTTAGGGATTTAACACACCTTTAGGGAATTGGGGTTTTCACTTGTGTAGAGTTGAAAGTGTTTAGTCCAACATGGGGGGCTGATACGACCACGCTGCTTTAGGGATACTCTGCTGGAAACACAAACACGTGTATGAAGATATCAGACCAAGCAATTACAGCTAATTCACATTCCTTTAAGTGTTGACCTGAATGCTATTGGCACCAGTCAGATTCTATGAATTCTTAAAATGTTAACATAATTTACCCCCCTCATAAAAAACAAATGACTTGCATACCTTTTCATCCAGAGGCTCACGTGTCACAACTAGCTACGGATTCTGATTCATACGCGGTGTCTGGAGAAGGGGAGACTTGTGCACTGAGACGAGTTGACTGAGGGAGAGGGTCACTCACAAAACAGAGGACAAAAACAGAAAAACTATTCCGATCGAACTGCAGTTCCTCACAATAAAATGACAGCTCTAAGAATGTCAGTGGAAGTATCCTTAAAAAAATAATACGTAAAAATAATCTTAGTTTACGGTAGAATAACTCCCTGTTCAAAAAAGGAACATATTGTAACAGTAAGGCAGGTCTGGATACAGTCTCTGAATCTTTCCACAAAAAAAGGAATATATTGGTAACAGTAAGGCAGGTCTGGATACAGTCTCTGAATCTTTCCACAAAAAAGGAATATATTGTAACAGTAAGGCAGGTCTGGATACAGTCTCTGAATCTTTCCACAAAAAAAGGAACAAAAAAAAACAAAATAGCCCACTGATAAAAAAATAAAAAATATGATCCATCATAGTAGGTTATTTCACTAATGCTTCTACTACATACTCTTAGAAAATAAAACATCTTTGTCTTTTTATTTCTAACAAAAAAAGGACCAGAGGTTCTTCTGTAGAGGCTTGTATTTGTAGTGGAGTTCGTTTCGTCAATGAATACGTTGTAAAATAGTTAAGAAAACAAAAAAGTCCAGCAATAATCCTGCTGTATTCAGTCTCTACAGCAAGACCAGACATCAACAGTTAAACAGGAAGGAAGGCCAAGGGAATCTGCACAAATCCACGATTCAAAGACTAAACCCTGAATACAAATACATTGTCTCCCTATTTTCACTTAATCCTAAAAATACTAGTGTTACTCCTCCTTGTGTACCAATTTCTGAATTGGTCCAAGAAACGCTGCGCAGCCCTCCATTAAACATTTAGCTACAGTATATCCCTAATGAATACACATCTCCGTTAGGCTCGTTGACTGTGTTCTAGGGTGACTAATAGAGTGGAAGTCTACGGACTTCAGGGAGACCTAAAACTAACACTAGGAAACCTTTCACATTCCAAGTGTGATCCAAAGATCAATGTAGCATACAGTCATTTGAAAACACACGTTTTTAAACTGTGAAACTATTGTGATAAAGGCAGCCCAATATATGAAGGTAGAGTTAAGTCATAGCCTTTGCTTTACCTATATGAAGGTCTGTGTGTATTAAGCAGGTAGACCTACTTCAGGACAGAAAGAGAAGACTTTAAAACACAATGTCCTCCCTACAGCTGAGACAGAAGCCAACCAGCACAAATAGTCAGAGTGATGCTGAGTAGCTGGAGCTGGTTGCCAATCTGGTCATTGATTTGTCATTGTACATCCTGTATCAGTCACTTTCTGGTTTTCCACAGTTAGCTACATCCTCCTGTCCAGACTGAAGCTCCATCCTGTCCAGACTGAAGCTCCATCCTGTCCAGACTGAAGCTCCATCCTGTCCAGACTGAAGCTCCATCCTGTCCAGACTGAAGCTCCAACTCCATCCTGTCCAGACTAAAACTCCATCCTGTCCAGACTAAAACTACAGCTCCATCCTGTCCAGACTAAAACTCCATCCTGTCCAGCTCCATCCTGTCCAGACTGAAGCTCCATCCTGTCCAGACTGATTCTGGGTGTTTCTCTCTACCACACAAGTGATCAACAGCCCTTCTTCCTTTTGGCAAAACTCTTGTTGTCTCTGCTTTCTGCAGTGATTTTAAACAGTTGTTTTGTAATTAGTCCAGAGCCATTCCCAGGTACGAGTCGTCTTCTTGAACTGAGGGAATTTGACTTTTGCCGATTTTCAATAGCCCCCTGATCTGTATCCAGCAAGGATTTGTTAGCATTTCTTCTCAGAACCAGAGTCTCGACTACAAAGCATTTTGAAACTTCGGTAAGAATCCACCTCGTGTTGCACTTCATCACATAAAACAATATCAATCTTTTTCTCTTTTTTTTTTTCAGCTGCGAGCAGATCAGACTTTTCTTTCCATCTTGTATCTACCCCCCCTGAGATCTCAGTCAGGAAGTAAAGGAAGTGCTTTTCTTTTCCCTGGCAGATCCATCTCATCTCAATGAGGTTCTACTTGTCTGACAACTTTCTTTTCCTTCTTGGCTATAAACATGTATTTATCCTCATTAAATCCCTTTTTTCCCCTGGTTACTTCTGTCAAGTCTATGGTATTTTGTCTCGAGTGATTCTGCATTGGACCGTCTGGTTATATCTGTGAAGTTGGCTCGGTTTTACTTCTGAAAGGACCACTTTCTGCAGCTGGTAGTGGTGCCTGTGGAAGGCTGAATACATTTCCAGTCGGAATATTACTGGGTGTTGATTCATGCCATGATTCATCTTTGATCAAATGCTCTTCAGATGTTCTGACGGTATCTTGGTCTTTGCAGAAATAAACCTGTTTGACCTCAGAGTAAAGATCTGACACCTCCTCCTCCTTTATGCAGATCTCAGCAGGTCCATTATCCCGGTCAAGCATCGCTGCTTCATCAGTGGAGACTGTTTCAGCTGTCTCCACAGAGATAGTGTCTTTACCATGATGAGGATAAACCAGCCTTGCGTTTTGTTCCATATTTTTTCAGGAAAATAATCTGAAAGCACATTTGTTTTTGCTTGTCTTTTAATCACACTCGGTATTATGAACACCTCTTTTGAGACTGCTCTTTTTCTCATGAGCTCAGATTTGTGTTTCTGAACCATTCGTTTCACTTTACAGCAAATATGCAGTGGAATTAGATTACGTCTCTGATTTTGCAAACTAAGATCAAAATTGTATTTTAGAATATCAAAGAGAATGCACCCACTTTTTTTTTTTTTTTTTTTAGGATTGGATTTTATCCTAGCATATTTATGCACCTCAAATATTACACCGTTTGTCAGTAAATTCAATTCCAGTTTCTTTTTAGATGGTTTGGATGTGACATCAAGGTCCAGACCCATTTCCTCACAGAGTGGGTAGCACGCTTTGGCTTTCACCATATTTTTGGTGTGAGACGTCACATTTGATTGGTCCAAGTTGGTAACGACAATTTGCTTTGTTTCGTCAGTACAAAGTGCAAGGTCAGTCTCATCAGAGATTCTCTCTATTTTGACAAGATGAGGTTCTATTTGTACTACTTCAGAGAAATGGCCTCCCTCGGTCTCCTTGGTTACTAACATGTCCATGTCTTTCTTCTTGCTCATTAAATTCAATCTCCTCCTTTTTGATACTTCTTTCATTTGGTATTTCGGCTCAAGTGATGCTGTAGTGACCTTCTGGTTAGTGGACATCTCCGCAGGGTTCTTTCGTTTGCGTGACTTCTTTAAGAAAGCTTCATTTTCAAGTCCCAATCTCCATGTACCGTTTGTACCCGTCTTGCGCTGTAAAACTGCTTTTAACCTTCCCATAATATCTTCGGCCAGCTCAGTTTTCCCACTTTTTAAATCCAAATCAAAATTATGCTCGAGAAACTCACACACAACCTGCTTCCAATTTCCACACACTAGTGAGGCAAAATCAGCCAATTCAAACATTACATCTCTGGTCAATAGATGCAAGTCAAGTTTCTTATTTTTCCCATATTTTGATTTCACAACAAGGTCAAGTCCTTTTCCCTTACAGATTGGGTAGAGTTCCCTCAATGCTTCTTCTACAGTGGGCATCATGAAGGATTGATCCATTGTTATATCTGTCTGAGTTGGGAAGGTTTCCGTCTGGACATGTTGAGGACGGACGATGCCCATATAAGGCTCATACTTTGTGCAGGTATCATTACGTCCATTTTCAGGGCCAAGGATTGCCGTCTCATCAGCACACCGTGTCACATCTGTCTCAGTGGAGAAGCTCTCAGTCGCCACATGCAGAGGAGAGATCAGGCCCACAACAGGCTCCTCCTTTATGCAAATGTCAAAAGGTGTAGGATTTGACAAGCTGTTTTGCAAATAGAACTGTGCCCATTTAAGGGAGTATACCAAAACTGTAACTGTCTTTGGATCAGGAAGGTCAAAAACCTCTGTTAACCACTCAGGTGTTCTCTTAGAACGCATCTTCAGCATTTCTTTTAATTTCTTTTCTACCCTGTTTGAAAAGTCATATTGTTGTTCATTTTGTACACCAAGAACAAAGTTGTAATCTAGAATATCAAAGATAACATGAGGGCGAGATCTATTAATGTTTCTAGCATATTCTGACACCTCAAGCATTACACCAACTGTCAGTAAATGCAAATTCAGTTTCTGTTTCGCTCCAGATCCAACATGGAAATCTACACCAATTTCCTTGCACTTGACGTATGGATCTTTCCGATATCTCCCAAACGTTCTTAGGTTGGGTCTTGAGTAACTGCCACGACACTGACGTATCCATTTATCCTCTAATGTTTTCCGGCATTGTAGTCTTGGACTTAAATTGGCATTGTAGTCTTCCTCTTCATCAGAGGGAAAGTTCAATGGCTCACAATATTCTGGAAGAATAGGCCTAGTAGATACACCTAAATTACAGTCGTTTTCTGTAGCAGGTGAGGTTAGCACAGAATGAATGGCAGTACTAGGGCTTGGGATATTAACATTGTCAGAGGGCAATTTATTATTGGTCTGTGTTTGGCTAGAAACCTGTGAAGTTGGGTTGATTTGAGCTTCAAAATAACCACTGAAAGTGGATGCATGTCCTGTCAGAATATCACTGGACGGTGCTAAATGCCATGACTGCTCTTTGATTGAATTCCCTTCAGATGTGCCGATGGTATCTTGATCTTTACAGAAATAAACCACTTTGACAGCCCTGTTCTCCCCATCACTTGCTCCGGTCATTTCAGGAAAAATACGTAAAATCTGCCCGTGGCTTGTTGTTTGGGGACTGATGGGAGGTACATGTGAATGCTCTTTCAGTAAACCCACATGGTAACCTGTTTCTGTGTTTTCTGACAATGTTGAATCAGACCAAATTACTGTATGGGATATCTCCCTCTCATCTTCCTCTAGTTTAACGTCAACATCCATTTTGCACCAATGTCTCTACAAAGACAAAGTAATCAAAAACTCCCCGATGACATTCCTCTCCACATGAACTAGACATATAATGTAATTTCCACTATATAAATTACCTAGCCAAATGCCTACATCGTATTTGGAGATGTAGCTATCTAACCATGAGAAACACTCTTCGCGACACTTCGATACAGTTACGACCGGAAGTTACTTTTTCGTAGCAGATTAGTACAAAGTATTACGCAAAGGGTTATGAGAATCAATGTAGCAGGTTAGGACAATTTGGTTAAGGTTATGAAAAATAATTAGGGATGGCAAAACTGCCCTCCTAACCTGCTATTAAAATAATTTCGGGTCGTAGCTCTTACCGAAATGGCGAGTAAAAGAACTAGGTTAGTTGTCCGTAACCTGCTAACTAACGCTTTACCTTTACAGGTGATGGGTAACTGCAAATCCCTTGGCCTTCATTCTATTTAGATAAATGTTGAAAAATATCTCCAAAAGCGTCGTATACTAGCTAGTACACTGAAAACGTAGCAGTACGCACCGGAGTGGAATATTTTACGGAAGCGTTTTGAAGTCGACGTCTGAGGGTTGTGGCTCCAGGAAGTACAGGCGGAAGTGATGTCATATTCCTTATTCTTTCGCCATGCGATTTGGTCTTGGCTAGAAAGGAGTACAGCTATGGACAGAAGTTGATATTTATATTTCTTTTATCAAACAAATCGAAGTACTTGTTTCTCTCCAAATGGGTATAGAATACAACCTTTTAGTTTCAAGTAAGGGCTTTTTACACTATTAGAATGCACGTTCACGTCATTGTGTGTGCTGGTACAGGCTGCTGCACCTACAATTGAGTGAATTATAATATGAACAAGCAGCGCTGACATTGACATTTTAGTCATTTTGCAGACACTCTTATCCAGAGCGATTTACAGGAACAATTAGGATTAAGTGCCTTGCTCAAATGTACCTTGGCAGATGTGTTACCTAGTCGGCCATGTTTAATCCCCCCCCCCCTGATCCTGCTAGGGGATTCGGTTACTGGCCCAATGCTCTTAACCTCTAAGCTACCTGCATTACCAAGGGGTTCACATTTTTCCAAATAGGGTCCCCTGCATTTTCTAGTGTCAACTTGGGGTCATTTGCAGAAAAAGTTTAGGGACCCCTGACATAGCAGCAAGGCCGGTTACCGACCAGACACGCAGGGCATTAGCCTGGTGGCCACTACTTTTTATGTCAGGTGTATTTCACCATGTCTCAACAGACTTTACAGAACAAATGATTTAAAAAAATTATTGAATTATAATAATGAATAAATAAAAACAAGACACAACAAAGGTCATGGAATAGAGTTCAAAGATGACCAGTCTGGCAGGAAATCAAATAGCATGCGTCAAATACAACACGTGTAGTAGACCTTAGAGTGAAATGCTGAATACAACAGGTGTAGTAGACCTTACAGTGAAATGCTGAATACAACACGTGTAGACCTTACAGTGAAATGCTGAATACAACATGTGTAGTAGACCTTACAGTGAAATGCTGAATACAACAGGTGTAGTAGACCTTACAGTGAAATGCTGAATACAACACATGTAGACCTCACAGTGAAATGCTGAATACAACACGTGTAGACCTTACAGTGAAATGCTGAATACAACACGTGTAGTAGACCTTACAGTGAAATGCTGAATACAACACGTGTAGTAGACCTTACAGTGAAATGCTGAATACAACAGGTGTAGTAGACCTTACAGTGAAATGCTGAATACAACAGGTGTAGTAGACCTTACAGTGAAATGCTGAATACAACAGGTGTAGTAGACCTCACAGTGAAATACTGGATACAACAGGTGTAGTAGACCTTACAGTGAAATGCTGAATACAACAGGTGTAGTAGACCTTAGAGTGAAATGCTGAATACAACAGGTGTAGTAGACCTCACAGTGAAATGCTGAATACAACACGTGTAGACCTTACAGTGAAATGCTGAATACAACATGTGTAGACCTTACAGTGAAATGCTGAATACAACACGTGTAGACCTTCCAGTGAAATGCTGAATACAACAGGTGTAGTAGACCTTACAGTGAAATGCTGAATACAACACGTGTAGACCTTACAGTGAAATGCTGAATACAAGCCCCTAACCAACAATGCTTTAAGAAGTTAAGAAAAATAAGTGTTAAGTAAAAAATAGATAAGTAAAAAAATAAAATAAAAGTAATAGCAGCAGTAAAATAACAATAGCGAGACTATATACAGGGGGTACCGGTACAGAGTCAATGTGGAGGCTATATACAGGGGGTACCGGTACAGAGTCAATGTGGAGGCTATATACAGGGGGTACTGGTAGAGAGTCAATGTGGAGGCTATATACAGGGGGTACCGGTACAGAGTCAATGTCAAATCAAATCGAATTTTATTTGTCACATACACATGGTTAGCAGATGTTAATGCGAGTGTAGCGAAATGCTTGTGCTTCTAGTTCCGACAATGCAGTAATAACCAACAAGTAATGTAACTAACAATTCCAAAACTACTGTCTTATACACAGTGTAAGGGGATAAAGAATATGTACATAAGGATATATGAATGAGTGATGGTACAGAGCAGCATAGGCAAGATACAGTAGATGGTATCGAGTACAGTTTATACATATGAGATGAGTATGTAAACAAAGTGGCATAGTTAAAGTGGCTAGTGATACATGTATTACATAAGGATGCAGTCGATGATATAGAGTACAGTATATACGTATGCATATGAGATGAATAATGTAGGGTAAGTAACATTATATAAGGTAGCATTGTTTAAAGTGGCTAGTGATATATTTACATAATTTTCCATCAATTCCCATTATTAAAGTGGCTGGAGTTGAGTCTGTGTCGGTGTCAGTGTGTTGGCAGCAGCCACTCAATGTTGATGTGGAGGCTATATACAGGGGGTACTGGTACAGAGTCAATGTGGAGGCTATATACAGGGGGTACTGGTACAGAGTCAATGTGGAGGCTATATACAGGGGGTACTGGTATAGAGTCAATGTGGAGGCTATATACAGGGGGTACCGGTACAGAGTCAATGTGGAGGCTACATACAGGGGTAACCGGTACTGAGTCAATGTGGAGGCTATATACAGGGGGTACCGGTACAGAGTCAATGTGGAGGCTATATACAAGGGGTACCGGTACCGGCTCAGGGCCTCAGACTTGGGAGAAGGTTCACCATCCAACAGGACAACGACCCAAAGCACACAGACAAGACAACACAAGAGTGGCTTCGGGACAAGTCTCTGAATGTCCTTGAGTGGCCCAGCCAGAGCCTGGACCTGAACCCAATCGAACATCGCTGGAGAGACCTGAAAATAAAATAAAATTTAGTCAGCCACCAATGGTGTTATTTTCCACCATAATTTGCTAATTAATTCATTAAAAATCCTACAATGTGATTTTCTGGATTTTTTTTCCCTCATTTTGTTTGTCATAGTTGAAGTGTACCTATGATGAAAATTACAGGCCTCTCTCATCTTTTTAAGTGGGAGAACTTGCACAATTGGTGGCTGACTAAATACGTTTTTGCCCCACTGTAGCTGTGCAGAAACACTCCCCATCCAACCTGACAGAGCTTGAGAGGATCTGCAGAGAAGAATGGGAGAAACTCCCCAAATACAGGTGTGCCAAGCTTGTAGTGTCAAACCCAAGACCAGTGTCTCTGGTTAGACCCATAAATGTTTCTTGTGCACGCGCACACACGCTAGGGGTCTTCATGGGTCTAAAAAAGTTGGACCTGTTCCGAACGGACCTGGGGCTTTCCCACGCGGAACAGATATGTTTAAAATATAGGAGACCTGTTCCGAACGGACCTGGGGCTTTCCCACGCAGACCAGATATGCATAAATTAAAAGTTTAAAATATAGGAGACCAGGTATAAACCTGGTCGGATCCATGTGAGGGAAGCAGCAGATTTTTTTTTTAAAAACTACTTCATTAAACCGGAGATGATAAAGAGCGAAAGGGAGACAGAGAGGTATCGTTCTAGCAAGCCCCTTTGACGGCATCAAACGAGGAGAAGCTAGTTAAGCTAGATAACGTTAGCTAGCTAGGCTAATTAAGGCTGCAGAGCACGCGCTTTCAAATCCTACAGATAACAATCACTCCATTCAGAATATCAAGTAGCAGTATACCTGTTGGCACTTGGTCGTTGTAGCCTAACTTTTAATGACATCATTTTAATTCCATCCTCCATTGATTAGATATCTCCTAACTTTTAGTATGTTTATTTTACATCAACAAGGAGCGTCAGGAACACATCTACAGTGGCTTCAGAAAGGATTCAGACCCCTTGATGATGTTACCTTACAGCCTAATTCTAAAATGGATTCAATAGTATTTTTCCATCATCAATCTAAACAAAATACCCCATAATGACAGAATAAAAACACATTTTTAGAAATCTTTGCAATATCACATTTACATAAGTATATTTGAAATCGGGAGTAAGAAGGAAATCTTCCAATCAGGAGTTCTGGGAATTTTGGGAAAGTTAGCGAGAATTTTGCAACCCTCAGTTCAGACAACATAAAATGGCTCAGACGTTGCTGGAGAAAACCATTGACAATCTTATACCACCATTGTGTGGCCAAAAGATAGTATGAATTAGCTTGGGTGTGGGTCAGTGGGAGAATCTCAATTGCATTCATTGACTTCCGCGTCCTTCTCGAAACCCATTGGAGGAGATCAGAAGTGCGGAAACTCTGAATTTCTCATGTACAATTGAGATATTTTTAATTGACCAACTCCCACGTGAATGTATTGATATCTTTTGGGCAAACGATGTTGGTACAAGACAGTCAATGATTATTCCAGCAACGTCTGGACCAATTTATTTTGTCTGAACTGAGGGTCGCATTAGTGAATTAGATAATGGTTGTGTCACCACCTGGTGGTGACAGTTGGTTAATTTTCTTTATATAATAGTGATCTCTGCTGCCGTCTTCTGGACAGACGATATGTTAAAGTCGTACATTGGAGTGTGAATTGTTCCATTGCAGCAATTTGTTGGACTAGTCACTTAGGCTAGTCACTTAGGCTAGTCACTTAGGCTAGTAACCGTTACTGCTCCGTTATAACACCCGCCCGCTTAACCCGGATGTTCCAATGTGTCACTTAGGCTAGTCACTTAGGCTAGTCACTCAGGCTAGTCACTCAGGCTAGTCACTCAGGCGGAAAAACCTAGGCTCAAGTCATTTTTGGCTAGTCAACCCTGAGGCTAGTCACACCATGGCTGGGTTTTCAAATGGTCAGCCCAACCCTGAGGACCTAGTCACACCATGGCTGGGTTCAATTCAAATTCAGCCCAACCCTGAGGGACCTCACACACCATGGCTGGGTTCAATTCAAATTCAGCCCAACCCTGAGGGACCTACACACACCATGGCTGGGTTCAATTCAAATTCAGCCCAACCCTGAGGGACCTACACACACCATGGCTGGGTTCAATTCAAATTCAGCCCAACCCTGAGGGACCTACACACACCATGGCTGGGTTCAATTCAAATTCAGCCCAACCCTGAGGGACCTACACACACCATGGCTGGGTTTCATTGATCATAAACAAGAGCCTCTAATGCCCTGCACTAATGACTGTCCAGTGTATCAGGCCTATAAAACACACTTCACAACGGGGAATCTCCATTGAACATCATTATTTAAGATTTATCTACGTCTGAGAAACTGGCCCCAGGAGATCTCATTTGATTTCAGCCGGAGAACCTGTTGCCAGACTAGAATTAACATAAAACTCAAACGATCGTGGTGTAACAAAGCAAAGTGACAAAACATACCCACTGATAGGCTAGATGAAATGTTGAAAGAGCCAATCACATAGGGTTTCCACTCTTAAGATGCACAAAAAAACCCTCCACCACAAAAATGCCAAACAGTGTAAATGCAGATTTTTTTAATTTTATTTTTTAATGACCATTGTATTTCCAAAATGTGATGTAGGAAATGTAATGAAGGGAATGTAATACATTATTTAACACAATCAGGGATTATTTTACCGCCTTGGAAACTTTACATTACCTCTCCAAAGCCTTTTATATTGGCCAGGGTGTAGACATCTACATTCATCTCAGTGGACTGGTTACGACCTGAACTCTCCTTATAACCATCATCTAAATCAGGATTACAAACCTGCATCCCTCCGAACAGATCACTCTATTTCCTGTGACCTCACAACCAGTCTCAGTAGTCAGTCCACTGGTGAGGAGGGAGTCTGTTGAACATTGTGTTCCTCTTGAGTTCAAAGACGACCAGTCTCAGTAGTCAGTACACTGGTGAGGAGAGTCTGTTGAACATTGTGTTCCTGTTCTGGTAAAAGTTCAGGTCAGTCCGTCCGTGTAATGGAGTTGAAAAACAACCAGTCTGACAGGAAATCAACAAGGCTGAAGGTGTAACAGTGATGTCCAACATCCTCAGGGCAGGTCCACATGTTGAGGAAGGAGTCAGACATCATGTCCCTCTGGTATGGCAAATAGAGGATCTGTGAATAAAATGAAGAGAGAAATGATGCAATCAACTTTCCGTAGGTGGTTAAATATTATATATATATTTATTTGTACCTTTATTTAACTAGGCAAGTCAGTTAAGAACAAATTCTTATTTTCAATGACGGCCTACCAGGGAACAATGGGTTAACTGCCTGTTCAGGGGGCAGAACGACAGATTTTGTACCTTGTCAGCTCTGGGATTTGAACTTGCAACCTTTCGGTTACTAGTCCAACACTCTAACCACTAGGCTACACTGTGTGATTAGTGCCAGTGTTAATCACAGTGTTTAGTTCCAGTGTTAATCACAGTGTTAATCACAGTGTTAATCACAGTGTTTAGTTCCAGTGTTAATCACAGTGTTTAGTTCCAGTGTTAATCATAGTGTTTAGTGCCAGTGTTTCAGTGTTTAGTTCCAGTGTTAATCAGTGTTTAGTTCCAGTGTTTCACAGTGTTTAGTGCCAGTGTTAATCACAGTGTTTAGTAATCCAGTGTTAATCAGTGTTTAGTGCCAGTGTTAATCACAGTGTTTAGTTCCAGTGTTAATCACAGTAATCACAGTGTTTAGTGCCAGTGTTAATCACAGTGTTTAGTTCCAGTGTTAATCACAGTGTTTAGTCCAGTGTTAATCACAGTGTTTAGTTCCAGTGTTAATCACAGTGTTTAGTTCCAGTGTTAATCACAGTGTTTAGTCCCAGTGTTAATCACAGTGTTTAGTTCCAGTGTTAATCATAGTGTTTAGTTCCAGTGTTAATCATAGTGTTTAGTGCCAGTGTTAATCACAGTGTTTAGTGCCAGTGTTAATCACAGTGATGTCCACTCCACATACAGTATAATAATTGGATAACGTTGACATCCCCAATAAGCTATTCTTCTAAGCCACAATGTTTGCGTTGAGGCAGGCAGCCCAATTCTGATAAATGTTCCATTAATTTACATTTTGACCAATCACATCAGATCTTTTTCAAAGCTGATCTGATTAGTCAAGAGACCAATTACTAAAGAAAACAAATTCAGAATGTGGGCTGCCTGTCTCAGCAAAATTGTAAAAAAAAAAATTCTGATTCTTAAAATAATATTTAGGGATTTAACACACCTTTAGGGATTTGGGGTTTTCACTTGTGTAGAGTTGAAAGTGTTTAGTCCAACATGGGGGGCTGATACGACCACGCTGCTTTAGGGATACTCTGCTGGAAACACAAACACGTGTATGAAGATATCAGACCAAGCAATTACAGCTAATTCACATTCCTTTAAGTGTTGACCTGAATGCTATTGGCACCAGTCAGATTCTATGAATTCTTAAAATGTTAACATAATTTACCCCCCCCCTCATAAAAAACAAATGACTTGCATACCTTTTCATCCAGAGGCTCACGTGTCACAACTAGCTACGGATTCTGATTCATACGCGGTGTCTGGAGAAGAGGAGACTTGTGCACTGAGACGAGTTGACTGAGTGAGAGGGTCACTCACAAAACAGAGGACAAAAACAGAAAAACTATTCCGATCGAACTGCAGTTCCTCACAATAAAATGACAGCTCTAAGAATGTCAGTGGAAGTATCCTTAAAAAAAAAAAAAATACATAAAAATAATCTTAGTTTACGGTAGAATAACTCCCTGTTCAAAAAAGGAATATATTGGTAACAGTAAGGCAGGTCTGGATACAGTCTCTGAATCTTTCCACAAAAAAAAAAAGGAACAGTAAAAAAACCCAAAATAGCCCACTGATAAAAAAAAAAAAAAATATGATCCATCATAGTAGGTTATTTCACTAATGCTACTACTACATACTCTTAGAAAATAAAACATCTTTGTCTTTTTATTTCTAACAAAAAAAGGATCAGAGGTTCTTCTATAGAGGCTTGTATTTGTAGTGGAGTTCGTTTCGTCAATGAATACGTTGTAAAATAGTCAAGAAAACAAAAAAAGTCCAGCAATAATCCTGCTGTATTCAGTCTCTACAGCAAGACCAGACATCAACAGTTAAACAGGAAGGAAGGCCAAGGGAATCTGCACAAATCCACGATTCAAAGACTAAACCCTGAATACAAATACATTGTCTCCCTATTTTCACTTAATCCTAAAAATACTAGTGTTACTCCTCCTTGTGTACCAATTTCTGAATTGGTCCAAGAAACGCTGGTGTAGCCCTCCATTAAACATTTAGCTACAGTATTTCCCTAATGAATACACATCTCCGTTAGGCTCGTTGACTGTGTTCTAGGGTGACTAATAGAGTGGAAGTCTACGGACTTCAGGGAGACCTAAAACTAACACTAGGAAACCTTTCACATTCCAAGTGTGATCCAAAGATCAATGTAGCATACAGTCATTTGAAAACACACATTTTTAAAACTGTGAAACTATTGTGATAAAGGCAGCCCAATATATGAAGGTAGAGTTAAGTCATAGCCTTTGCTTTACCTATATGAAGGTCTGTGTGTATTAAGCAGGTAGACCTACTTCAGGACAGAAAGAAAAGACATTAAAACACAATGTCCTCCCTACAGCTGAGACAGAAGCCAACCAGCACAAATAGTCACAGTGATGCTGAGTAGCTGGAGCTGGTTGCCAATCTGGTCATTGATTTGGTTAGGCTACATCCTGTCCAGACTGAAGCTCCATCCTGTCCAGACTGAAGCTCCATCCTGTCCAGACTGAAGCTCCATCCTGTCCAGACTGAAGCTCCATCCTGTCCAGACTGAAGCTCCATCCTGTCCAGACTAAAACTACATCCTGTCAGACAGCTCCATCCTCCAGAAAACTCCATCCTGTCCAGACTGAAGCTCCATCCTGTCCAGACTGAAGCTCCATCCTGTCCAGACTGATTCTGGGTGTTTCTCTCTACCACACAAGTGATCAACAGCCCTTCTTCCTTTTGGCAAAACTCTTGTTGTCTCTGCTTTCTGCAGTGATTTTAAACAGTTGTTTTGTAATTAGTCCAGAGCCATTCCCAGGTACGAGTCGTCTTCTTGAACTGAGGGAATTTGACTTTTGCAGATTTTCAATAGCCCCTGATCTGTATCCAGGATTTGTTAGCATTTCTTCTCAGAACCAGTCTCGACTACAAAGCATTTTGAAACTTCGGTAAGAATCCACCTCGTGTTGCACTTCATCACATAAAACAATATCAATCTTTTTCTCATTTTTTTCAGGCAAATGAGAAACTGGCGTTTCACAGCGAGCAGATCAGACTTTTCTTTCCATCTTGCATCCCCCCCTGAGATCTCAGTCAGGAAGTAAAGGAAGTACTTTTCTTTTCCCTGGCAGATGCATCTCATCTCAATGAGGTTCTACTTGTCTGACAACTTTCTTTTCCTTCTTGGCTATAAACATGTATTTATCCTCATTAAATCCCTTTTTTCCCCTGGTTACTTCTGTCAAGTCTATGGTATTTTGTCTCGAGTGATTCTGCATTGGACCGTCTGGTTATATCTGTGAAGTTGGCTCGGTTTTACTTCTGAAAGGACCACTTTCTGCAGCTGGTAGTGGTGCCTGTGGAAGGCTGAATACATTTCCAGTCGGAATATTACTGGGTGTTGATTCATGCCATGATTCATCTTTGATCAAATGCTCTTCAGATGTTCTGACGGTATCTTGGTCTTTGCAGAAATAAACCCGTTTGACCTCAGAGTAAAGATCTGACTCCTCCTCCTCCTTTATGCAGATCTCAGCAGGTACATTATCCCGGTCAAGCATCGCTGCTTCATCAGTGGAGACTGTTTCAGCTGTCTCCACAGAGATAGTGTCTTTACCATGATGAGGATAAACCAGTCTTGCGTTTTGTTCCATATTTTTTTCAGGAAAATAATCTGAAAGCACATTTGTTTTTGCTTGTCTTTTAATCACACTCGGTATTATGAACACCTCTTTTGAGACTGCTCTTTTTCTCATGAGCTCAGATTTGTGTTTCTGAACCATTCGTTTCACTTTACAGCAAATATGCAGTGGAATTAGATTACGTCTCTGATTTTGCAAACTAAGATCAAAATTGTATTTTAGAATATCAAAGAGAATGCACCCACTTTTTTTTTTTTTTTTTTAGGATTGGATTTTAT
Organism: Oncorhynchus tshawytscha; assembly: GCF_018296145.1. NCBI lineage: Eukaryota > Metazoa > Chordata > Actinopteri > Salmoniformes > Salmonidae > Oncorhynchus > Oncorhynchus tshawytscha. The sequence goes on along the minus strand of NC_056439.1, from coordinate 50,872,994 downwards.
CCTAGCATATTTATGCACCTCAAATATTACACCGTTTGTCAGTAAATTCAATTCCAGTTTCTTTTTAGATGGTTTGGATGTGACATCAAGGTCCAGACCTATTTCCTCACAGAGTGGGTAGCACGCTTTGGCTTTCACCATATTTTTGGTGTGAGACGTCACATTTGATTGGTCCAAGTTGGTAACGACAATTTGCTTTGTTTCGTCAGTACAAAGTGCAAGGTCAGTCTCATCAGAGATTCTCTCTATTTTGACAAGATGAGGTTCTATTTGTACTACTTCAGAGAAATGGCCTCCCTCGGTCTCCTTGGTTACTAACATGTCCATGTCTTTCTTCTTGCTCATTAAATTCAATCTCCTCCTTTTTGATACTTCTTTCATTTGGTATTTCGGCTCAAGTGATGCTGTAGTGACCTTCTGGTTAGTGGACATCTCCGCAGGGTTCTTTCGTTTGCGTGACTTCTTTAAGAAAGCTTCATTTTCAAGTCCCAATCTCCATGTACCGTTTGTACCCGTCTTGCGCTGTAAAACTGCTTTTAACCTTCCCATAATATCTTCGGCCAGCTCAGTTTTCCCACTTTTTAAATCCAAATCAAAATTATGCTCGAGAAACTCACACACAACCTGCTTCCAATTTCCACACACTAGTGAGGCAAAATCAGCCAATTCAAACATTACATCTCTGGTCAATAGATGCAAGTCAAGTTTCTTATTTTTCCCATATTTTGATTTCACAACAAGGTCAAGTCCTTTTCCCTTACAGATTGGGTAGAGTTCCCTCAATGCTTCTTCTACAGTGGGCATCATGAAGGATTGATCCATTGTTATATCTGTCTGAGTTGGGAAGGTTTCCGTCTGGACATGTTGAGGACGGACGATGCCCATATAAGGCTCATACTTTGTGCAGGTATCATTACGTCCATTTTCAGGGCCAAGGATTGCCGTCTCATCAGCACACCGTGTCACATCTGTCTCAGTGGAGAAGCTCTCAGTCGCCACATGCAGAGGAGAGATCAGGCCCACAACAGGCTCCTCCTTTATGCAAATGTCAAAAGGTGTAGGATTTGACAAGCTGTTTTGCAAATAGAACTGTGCCCATTTAAGGGAGTATACCAAAACTGTAACTGTCTTTGGATCAGGAAGGTCAAAGACCTCTGTTAACCACTCAGGTGTTCTCTTAGAACACATCTTCAGCATTTCTTTTAATTTCTTTTCTACCCTGTTTGAAAAGTCATATTGTTGTTCATTTTGTACACCAAGAACAAAGTTGTAATCTAGAATATCAAAGATAACATGAGGGCGAGATCTATTAATGTTTCTAGCATATTCTGACACCTCAAGCATTACACCAACTGTCAGTAAATGCAAATTAAGTTTCTGTTTCGCTCCAGATCCAACATTGAAATCTACACCGATCTCCTTGCACTTGACGTATGGATCTTTCCAATATCTCCCAAACTTTCTTAGGTTGGGTCTTGAGTAACTGCCACGACACTGACGTATCCATTTATCCTCTAACGTTTTCTGGCATTGTAGTCTTGGACTTAAATTGGCATTGTAGTCTTCCTCTTCATCAGAGGGAAAGTTCAATGGCTCACAATATTCTGGAAGAATAGGCCTCGTAGATACACCTAAATTACAGTCGTTTTCTGTAGGAGGTGAGGTTAGCACAGATTGAATGGCAGTACTAGGGCTTGGGATATTAACATTGTCAGAGGGCAATTTATTATTGGTCTGTGTTTGGCTAGAAACCTGTGAAGTTGGGTTGATTTGAGCTTCAAAATAACCACTGAAAGTGGATGCATGTCCTGTCAGAATATCACTGGACGGTGCTAAATGCCATGACTGCTCTTTGATTGAATTCCCTTCAGATGTGCCGATGGTATCTTGATCTTTACAGAAATAAACCACTTTGACAGCCCTGTTCTCCCCATCACTTGCTCCGTTCATTTCAGGAAAAAGACGTAAAATCTGCCCGTGGTTTGTTGTTTGGGGACTGATGGGAGGTACATGTGAATGCTCTTTCAGTAAACCCACATGGTAACCTGTTTCTGTGTTTTCTGACCATGTTGAATCAGACCAAATTACTGTATGGGATATCTCCCTCTCATCTTCCTCTAGTTTAACGTCAACATCCATTTTGCACCAATGTCTCTACAAAGACAAAGTAATCAAAAACACCCCAATGACATTCCTCTCCACATGAACTAGACAGATAATGTAATTTCCACTATATAAATCACCTAGCCAAATGCCTACATCGTATTTGGAGATGTAGCTATCTAACCATGAGAAACACTCTTCGCGACACTTCGATACAGTTACGACCGGAAGTTACTTTTTCGTAGCAGATTAGTACAAAGTATTACGCAAAGGGTTATGAGAATCAATGTAGCAGGTTAGGACAATTTGGTTAAGGTTATGAAAAATAATTAGGGATGGCAAAACTGCCCTCCTAACCTGCTATTAAAATAATTTCGGGTCGTAGCTCTTACCGAAATGGCGAGTAAAAGAACTAGGTTAGTTGTCCGTAACCTGCTAACTAACGCTTTACCTTTACAGGTGATGGGTAACTGCAAATCCCTTGGCCTTCATTCTATTTAGATAAATGTTGAAAAATATTTCCCAAAACGTCGTATACTAGCTAGTACACTGAAAACGTAGCAGTACGCACCGGAGTGGAATATTTTACGGAAGCGTTTTGAAGTCGACGTCTGAGGGTTGTGGCTCCAGGAAGTACAAGCGGAAGTGATGTCATATTCCTTATTCTTTCGCCATGCGATTTGGTCTTGGCTAGAAAGAAGTACAGCTATGGACAGAAGTTGATATTTTTATTTATTTTTATATTTCTTTTATCAAACAAATCGAAGTACTTGTTTCTCTCCAAATGGGTATAGAATACAACCTTTTAGTTTCAAGTAAGGGCTTTTTACACTATTAGAATGCACGTTCACGTCATTGTGTGTGCTGGTACAGGCTGCTGCACCTACAATTGAGTGAATTATAATATGAACAAACAGCGCTGACATTGACATTTTAGTCATTTTGCAGACACTCTTATCCAGAGCGATTTACAGGAACAATTAGGGTTAAGTGCCTTGCTCAAATGTACCTTGGCAGATGTGTTACCTAGTCGGCTAGGGGATTCGGTTACTGGCTCAACGCTCTTAACCTCTAAGCTACCTGCATTACCAAGGGGTTCACATTTTTCCAAATAGGGTCCCCTGCATTTTCTAGTGTCAACTTGGGGTCATTTGCAGAAAAAGTTTAGGGACCCCTGACATAGCAGCAAGGCCGGTTACCGACCAGACACGCAGGGCATTAGCCTGGTGGCCACTACTTTTTATGTCAAGTGTATTTCACCATGTCTCAACAGACTTTACAGAACAAATGATTTTTAAAAATTATTGAATTATAATAATGAATAAATAAAAACAAGACACAACAAAGGTCATGGAATAGAGTTCAAAGATGACCAGTCTGGCAGGAAATCAAATAGCATGCGTCAAATACAACACGTGTAGTAGACCTTAGAGTGAAATGCTGAATACAACAGGTGTAGTAGACCTTACAGTGAAATGCTGAATACAACACGTGTAGACCTTACAGTGAAATGCTGAATACAACATGTGTAGTAGACCTTACAGTGAAATGCTGAATACAACACGTGTAGTAGGCCTTACAGTGAAATGCTGGATACAACAGGTGTAGTAGACCTTACAGTGAAATACTGGATACAACAGGTGTAGTAGACCTTACAGTGAAATGCTGAATACAACAGGTGTAGTAGACCTTACAGTGAAATGCTGAATACAACACGTGTAGTAGACCTTACAGTGAAATGCTGAATACAACACGTGTAGTAGACCTCACAGTGAAATACTGAATACAACAGGTGTAGTAGACCTTACAGTGAAGTGCTGAATACACATGTAGACCTCACAGTAAAATGCTGAATACAACACGTGTAGTAGACCTCACAGTGAAATACTGGATACAACAGGTGTAGTAGACCTTAGAGTGAAATGCTGAAAACAACAGGTGTAGTAGACCTTACAGTGAAATGCTTAATAAAACAACAAGGTGTAGTAGAAGTTTTACAGTGAAATGCTGTTAATACAACAGCAACAAGAAATTAAATAAGTAAACAGAGTCAATATGGCGGCTATATAAAGGGGGTACCGGTACTGAGTCAATATGGAGGCTATATACAGGGGTACCGGTACTGAGTCAATGTGGAGGCTATATACAGGGTATTAACGGTACAGAGTCAATGTGGAGGCTATATACAGGGTATTAACGGTACAGAGTCAATGTGGAGGCTATATACAGGGGTACCGGTACAGAGTCAATATGGAGGCTATATACAGGGGGTACCGGTACTGAGTCAATGTGGAGGCTATATACAGGGGGTACCGGTACAGAGTCAATGTGGAGGCTATATACAGGGGGTACTGGTACAGAGTCAATGTGGAGGCTATATACAGAGGGGTACCGGTACAGAGTCAATGTGGAGGTTATATACAGGGGGTACCGGCTCAGGACCTCAGACTTGGGAGAAGTTTCACCATCCAACAGGACAACGACCCTAAGCACACAGACAAGACAACACAAGAGCTATTACGGGACAAGTCTCTGAAAGTCAATGTGAGTGGCCCAGCCAGAGCCTGGACCTGAACACAATAGAACATCGCTGGAGAGACCTGAAAATCACAGTGGAGCAAAGAAGTATTTAGTCAGCCACCAATGGTGTTATTTTCCACCATAATTTGCAAATTCATTCACTAAAATCCTACAATGTGATTTTCTGGATTTTTTCCTAATTTTGTCTGTCATAGTTGAAGAGTACCTATGATGAAAATTACAGGCCTCTCTCATCAATTTTTAAGTGGGAGAACTTGCAGTCAATGTGGTGGCTGACTAAATACATTTTTTGCCCCACTGTAGCTGTGCAGCAACACTCTCACATCCAACCTGACAGAGCTTGAGAGGATCTGCAGAGAAGAATGGAAAAACTCCCCAAATACAGGTGTGTCTATAGCGTTGTGTGCAAACATGAAGAAGACTGTAATTGCTGCCAAAGGTGCTTCAACATAGTACTGATAAAGGGTCTGTATGGTTATGTAAATGTAATATTTAAGTTGATTTATTATTATTTCTAAAAACCTGTTTTTGCAATTTGTCATTGTGGGGATGTGGTAGATTGATGGGTGGGCCATTTAGGTAATTCTACTTTACAGTTAACATTTAATTCAGAACGTTTGTTGGTGAAATTATTTCTGTCAACCCACAAGACGGTTATCACATCAACTGGCCACACACAACTGATAGACAGGGGCAATATTGCTGGAAATTAGGTGATTCAGCAAATATTGTGTTAAGTTTGGACTTTTAAGCCAATAGTGGCTAACCAGGGGTGGGATAATGTTGATTAGATAATAGCTGGGAGCTCGCAGAGTCTAAACTTGTTATCCAGTTTGCTGACAGTTTGCATTTTGGAACAAGTGAAAATCTAATGTACTTTCAGAACTGTTTGGCTACTCATGAAGGTGGGCTTTGTTGCGAGCTACTGGGATCTATCTATCTGTTGGAGAGCCCTGGCTAGATGGGGAATATTTATAGCCCCTTAGTGGTTCATCACGTAAGCAAAGGGAATATGTTCCATCATCTGTTTGTTTTGTACAAATTGTCCACTGATATTCATGTAATTTTCTGTTTTTTTTTTTGCAGTATGAAAGTTTATTTCAAATGTTTGTTCTTTGTCAGTGCCAAAGTAATTTATAGAATGTACTTTGCCCCAGTCATTCACTCTTTTTCATTCTGAACACATCCTGGCAGATCTGAAGCTAATGTGACTTTCATACATTCAGACCTAATGCAGCGTGGATCAGATGACAGAGCTCACATTTATGTACAGGGGGTGTAACCGAGGTCATAGATGCTCCATAGACATTCATTTGAGTGTTTTATATAATCAGAAAACAACCCTAAGGAACAGGAAGATCACAACATTGGTTTCGGGGGGTCTCTGGGGGTGTTTAGTACTGTAGCCTACCATGGTGTATATAGAGTAGATATGCTGGTACCTGAAAATACAGTGGGCCTGATTTGAGTGCAGTAGAGATTGTTGTCCTTCTAATTTGTCCCATTAATTCATTAAAAATCCTACAATGTGATTTTCTGGATTTTTTTTCCCTCTTTTTGTCTGTCATAGTTGAAGTGTTCCTATGATGAAAATTACAGGCCTCTCTCATCTTTTTAAGTGGGAGAACTTGCACAATTGGTGGCTGACTAAATACTTTTTGCCCACTGTATGTATATATATATATATATATAAAGGTAAACTTGACATGGTGTAATTGACTCAACACAAACACATAAAACTTCAGATGTCTTATTGAATCATTAAAATCAGTTGTTATTTCAATCCAGGAAGTAAACCAAGTTCCAATTCCACATTTTCCCAACTGAAAAGCACTGAAGAAGAGCATTTGAATTTCAGTGTATTTCCTGAATTGACACCAACCCTGGTTGGTAAACAGAAGAAAATGTCAACATAAAGAAGGGATGTAGGCTACTATGGCTCTAATATGTGTAATTAATACTAATAATATACTTACGGGCTTCAAACTCACTGAGGAGCAACAGCCTCTCTGACTGTGAACGTTCTGTTGTGACTTTCTGGACAAAAAAACACACAAAGCAGCAACATTTAGGGTGGAATAGCCAAGAGTGAAAGTCATCCGGTATTGTCCGGTAAAAACAAATAATTACCACAGTAAAACTTGAACCTGTCACAATAATTCAGACCATTATTTAACATTACGGCATGTCAGCTGCAGGAAAAGGAGCGAATTCACTTTAAAACGGGCGCTATACACTTCTAAACTGCGGTTAGAGAACAACATTTTTATTCACCCCAAGGTGGAGATAAGTGTTTGAGACGCGTGTACAGCAGACTGGCAGCATCAATTCAGACGACAAGTGGACTTAATGACAAACACCTGCAGGTTTTATGTAACGGGTGTCTCTTTCCATCAGCGCACTGTTTGGATGATGGAATGATTCTGTGATTGGACAAACGTGTGCGGGAAGCCAACGGGAGCACCTTTTGAAGTGGTTGACCAATCAGATGAAAACATCATGAACATTGTGAACATTGTATTTATGCCACATTAAAAAGGCATGATAAAAGTTATATGAACAATCTTTACTAGGTCCTACAGAAATTATACTAAATTAATAGGGATTTTATATACAATTCTCTGGTTAGACCCATAAATATTTCTCGAACCAGAGATGTTTAAAATATAGGAGACCTGTTCCGAACGGACCTGGGGCTTTCCCACGCGGAACAGATATGCATAAATTAAAATGTTTAAAATATAGGAGACCTGTTCTGAACGGACCTGGGGCTTTCCCACGCGGACCAGATAGGTTTAAAATATAGGAGACCTGTTCCCGAACGGACCTGGGGCTTTCCCACGCGGACAAGATATGTTTAAAATATAGGAGACCTGTTCCGAACGGACTTGGGGCTTTTGTTATATAAATAATCTAATATCAAGCATTACTAGCAGGCCAACGCTCTGGTTAAACCGGATGTCCTCAGATAACTCTGGGCCCAGTGTCCTCAGTCAAGTTTAGAGCCTTTCGGCATAACATGATTATCCGAAGGACACAGCTGCCATCAAGCAAATACACTTAGAAAACTAGGCAAAGAACATCCTGCAACAGCACGAGCTTAGAGTGCCAAAATCTCACTGACATTGATAACAATGCACTCCATTCAAAGAAGGAAACACCTGAGCCTAAAACAGACACTGCCAGTCCCCCATCTCACGCTTCCTTGACACACAAACATTTAATGACACTCATTTTAATTCCATCTTCCATTGATTAGATATCTCTAACTTTTAGTATGGGGTTTATTTTACATCAACAAGGAGCTTCAGGAACCATCTACAGTGGCCAGAAAGGATTCAGACTCCCCTACATGATTCTGATGTTACATTCTGCTGTAAATCTCTAAAATGGATTCAAGAGTATTTTTCCATCATCAATCTAAACAAAATATCTCTGACTTTAATGACTTTTTGAAAAAACACGTTGTTTTTTGAAATCTTTGCATGTGATATCACATTTACATAAGTATATTTGAAATATAGGAGACCTGTTAACGGACCTGAGGACAATCTTCCAATAAAGTTCTACTTCATTAACCGGGATAATAAAGGGCGTGAGAGAGAGGTTTTGCAAGCCCCAGTTTGACAACATCAAAATGGAGAAGCGTTGCTGGAGAAAACCATTGACAATCTTATACCAGAGCATGTGTGGCAAAAAGATAGTAATGAATTCAGAATTGGGTGTGGGTCAGTGGGAGAATCTCAATGACATAATTTGAATTCCATCTACCATTGATTAGATAACCCACTTTTGGATGTTTATTTTACATCAAGGAGTGCAGAAACTTTGAACTTTCTTCATGTAAAATTGAGATATTTTAATTGACCAACTCCCAGTGAATGTATTGATATCTTTTGGGCAAACGATGTTGGTACAAGACAGTCAATGATTATTCCAGCAAGGTCTGGACCAAATTATTTTGTCTGAACTGAGGGTCGCATTAGTGAATTAGATAATGGTTGCGTCGCCACCTGGTGGTGACAGTTGGTTATTTTTCTTTATATAATAGTGATCTCTGCTGCCGTCTTCTGGACAGACGATATGTTCAAGTCGTACATTGGAGTGTGAATTGTTCCATTGCAGCAATTTGTTGGACTAGTCACTTAGGCTAGTCACTTAGGCTAGTCACTTAGACGGAAAAACCTACACCTCAAAGCATTTTTTTGTTGTATTTTACCTCCTTTTTCGATTCTGTCACATCACTGCAACTTCCAAACGGGCTCGGGAGAGGCTAAGTCATGCGTCCTCCGAAACATGATCCATCTAACCGCTCTCCTTAACACCCGCCCGCATAACCCGGAAGCCAGCCGCACCAATGTGTCGGAGGAAACACCGTTCAACTGGCGACCGGCTCAGCCCGCAGGCACCCGGCCTGCCACAAGCGCGATGAGCCAATTAAAGCCCCACCGACCAAACCCGGACGACATTGTGCGCCGTCCTATGGGACTCCCGGCCACGGCCGGTTGTGGCACAGCCTGGGAATAAATGTACACGGGGCATGAGACCGCTGCGACACTCTGGAGGCCCACCTCAAAACATTTCCAACAAGGATCGAGTGATAGCGGTGTTTTGAAGTTACTGCTGAACGACGTTATTACTGGGTTTGCGCTCGTTAACCGCAAAGATGTTCCTGCAGGAGTCATGTAAATATAGTTTAACGTTTTTTTGTTGGCATTAGCAGAAAACACACTGCCAAGTGTTCCTGGGTCTGAGCTGCACAACGAATCCTATAGAACCAGTTATGTCATGCTGGTCACCAGGTTTGGCCTCAATTCAAATTAAAAGCAGTCAATTCAGGAAATTATTTGAATAAAACAAGTCTTAAATTGAAAACCCTTTTAAATAAATAGCTTCTACTTTTCAGTTTATTAAAAATTGAAAATGCATTTTTCCTCTCCAATTAATATAGCAATTTGTGATAACTTCCTGAATTGACTGCCTTCAATTCAAATTCAGCCCAACCCTGATGGCTGGGTTCAATTCAAATTCAGGAGGGACCTACACACACCATGGCTGGGTTCAATTCAAATTCAGCCCAACCCTGAGGGACCTACACACACCATGGCTGGGTTCAATTCAAATTCAGCCCAACCCTGAGGGACCTACACACACCATGTCTGGGTTCACACACAATGAGGGGCTGGGTTTCATTGATCATAAACAAGAGCCTCTAATGCCCTGCACTAATGACTGTCCAGTGTATCAGGCCTATAAAACACACTTCACAATGGGGGAATCTCCATTGAACATCATTATTTAAGATTTATCTACGTCTGAGAAACTGGCCCCAGGAGATCTCATTTGATTTAAGCCGGAGAACCTGTTGCCAGACTAGAATTAACATAAAACTCAAACGATCGTGGTGTAACAAAGCAAAGTGACAAAACATACCCACTGATTGGCTAGATGAAATGTTGAAAGAGCCAATCACATAGGGTTTCCACTCTTAAGATGCACAAAAAAACCCTCCACCACAAAAATGCCAAACAGTGTAAATGCAGATTTTTTAATTTTATTTTTTAATGACCATTGTATTTCCAAAATGTGATGTAGGAAATGTAATGAAGGGAATGTAATACATTATTTAATACAATCAGGGATTATTTTACCACCTTGGACACTTTACATTACCTCTCCAAAGCCTTTTATATTGGCCAGGGTGTAGCCATCTACATTCATCTCAGTGGACTGGTTACGACCTGAACTCTCCTTATAACCATCATCTAAATCAGGATTACAATGCTGCATCCCTCCTAACAGATCACTCTATTTCCTGTGACCTCACAACCAGTCTCAGTAGTCAGTCCACTGGTGAGGAGAGTCTGTTGAACATTGTGTTCCTCTTGAGTTCAAAGACGACCAGTCTCAGTAGTCAGTCCACTGGTGAGGAGAGTCTGTTGAACATTGTGTTCCTGTTCTGGTAAAAGTTCAGGTCAGTCCGTCTGTGTAATGGAGTTAAAAAACAACCAGTCTGACAGGATATCAACAAGGCTGAAGGTGTAACAGTGATGTCCAACATCCTCAGGGCAGGTCCACATGTTGAGGAAGGAGTCAGACATCATGTCCCTCTGGTATGGCAAATAGAGGATCTGTGAATAAAATGGAGAGAAATGATGCAATCAACTTTCCGTAGGTGGTTAAATATTATATATATATTTATTTGTACCTTTATTTAACTAGGCAAGTCAGTTAAGAACAAATTCTTATTTTCAATGACGGCCTACCGGGGAACAATGGGTTAACTGCCTGTTCAGGGGGCAGAACGACAGATTTTGTACCTTGTCAGCTCGGGGATTTGAACTTGCAACCTTTCGGTTACTAGTCCAACACTCTAACCACTAGACTACACTGTGTGATTAGTGCCAGTGTTAATCACAGTGGAATCACAGTGTTTAGTGCCAGTGTTAATCACAGTGTTTAGTGCCAGTGTTAATCACAGTGTTTAGTTCCAGTGTTAATCAGTGTTTTGTTCGTGTTAATCATAGTGTTTAGTTCCAGTGTTAATCACAGTGTTTAGTTCCAGTGTTAATCAGTGTTAATCAGTGTTTAGTTCCAGTGTTAATCACAGTGTTTAGTTCCAGTGTTAATCACAGTGTTTAGTTCCAGTGTTAATCACAGTGTTTAGTTCCAGTGTTAATCACAGTGTTTAGTTCCAGTGTTAATCACAGTGTTAATCAGTGTTTAGTGCCAGTGTTAATCAGTGTTTAGTTCCAGTGTTAATCACAGTGTTTAGTGCCAGTGTTAATCACAGTGTTTAGTTCCAGTGTTAATCACAGTGTTTAGTGCCAGTGTTAATCACAGTGTTTAGTGCCAGTGTTAATCAGTGTTAATCAGTGTTTAGTGCCAGTGTTAATCACAGTGATGTCCACTCCACATACAGTATAATAATTGGATAACGTTGACATCCCCAATAAGCTATTCTTCTAAGCCACAATGTTTGCGTTGAGGCAGGCAGCCCAATTCTGATAAATGTTCCATTAATTTACATTTTGACCAATCACATCAGATCTTTTTCAAAGCTGATCTGATTAGTCAAGAGACCAATTACCGAAGAAAACAAATTCAGAATTGGGCTGCCTGTCTCAAGGCAGCAAAATTGTACAAAAAAAAATTCTGATTCTTAAATATAATATTTAGGGATTTAACACACCTTTAGGGATTTGGGGTTTTCACTTGTGTAGAGTTGAAAGTGTTTAGTCCAACATGGGGGGCTGATATGACCACGCTGCTTTAGGGATACTCTGCTGGAAACACAAACACGTGTATGAAGATATCAGACCAAGCAATTACAGCTAATTCACATTCCTTTAAGTGTTGACCTGAATGCTATTGGCACCAGTCAGATTCTATGAATTCTTAAAATGTTAACATAATTTACCCCCCCCCTCATAAAAAACAAATGACTTGCATACCTTTTCATCCAGAGGCTCACGTGTCACAACTAGCTACGGATTCTGATTCATACGCGGTGTCTGGAGAAGGGGAGACTTGTGCACTGAGACGAGTTGACTGAGTGAGAGGGTCACTCACAAAACAGAGGACAAAAACAGAAAAACTATTCCGATCGAACTGCAGTTCCTCGCAATAAAATGACAGCTCTAAGAATGTCAGTGGAAGTATCCTTAAAAAAAAAAAATACGTAAAAATAATCTTAGTTTACGGTAGAATAACTCCCTGTTCAAAAAAGGAACATATGGGTAACAGTAAGGCAGGTCTGGATACAGTCTCTGAATCTTTCCACAAAAAAAGGAATATATTGGTAACAGTAAGGCAGGTCTGGATACAGTCTCTGAATCTTTCCACAAAAAAAAAGGAACAAAAAAAAACAAAATAGCCCACTGATAAAATTAAAAAAAAAAAAGATCCATCATAGTAGGTTATTTCACTAATGCTACTACTACATACTCTTAGAAAATAAAACATCTGACTTTTTTTTTGTCTTTTTATTTCCAACAAAAAAAAGGACCAGAGGTTCTTCTATAGAGGCTTGTATTTGTAGTGGAGTTCGTTTCATCAATGAATACGTCGTAAAATAGTTAAGAAAACAAAAAAAGTCCAGCAATAATCCTGCTGTATTCAGTCTCTACAGCAAGACCAGACATCAACAGTTAAACAGGAAGGAAGGCCAAGGGAATCTGCACAAATCCACGATTCAAAGACTAAACCCTTAATACAAATACATTGTCTCCCTATTTTCACTTAATCCTAAAAATACTAGTGCTACTCCTCCTTGTGTACCAATTTCTGAATTGGTCCAAGAAACGCTTGCGTAGCCCTCCATTAAACATTTAGCTACAGTATATCCCTAATGAATACACATCTCCGTTAGGCTCGTTGACTGTGTTCTAGGGTGACTAATAGAGTGGAAGTCTACGGACTTCAGGGAGACCTAAAACTAACACTAGGAAACCTTTCACATTCCAAGTGTGATCCAAAGATCAATGTAGCATAGTCATTTGAAAACACACGTTTTTAAAACTGTGAAACTATTGTGATAAAGGCAGCCCAATATATGAAGGTAGAGTTAAGTCATAGCCTTTGCTTTACCTATATGAAGGTCTGTGTGTATTAAGCAGGTAGACCTACTTCAGGACAGAAAGAGAAGACTTTAAAACACAATGTCCTCCCTACAGCTGAGACAGAAGCCAACCAGCACAAATAGTCAGAGTGATGCTGAGTAGCTGGAGCTGGTTGCCAATCTGGTCATTGATTTGTCATTGTAATGTGTGTATCAGTCAGTTTCTGGTTTTCCACAGTTAGGCTCCATCCTGTCCAGACTGAAGCTCCATCCTGTCCAGACTGAAGCTCCATCCTGTCCAGACTGAAGCTCCATCCTGTCCAGACTGAAGCTCCATCCTGTCCAGACTGAAGCTCCATCCTGTCCAGACTGAAGCTCCATCCTGTCCAGACTAAAACTCCATCCTGTCCAGACTCCAGACTGAAGCTCCATCCTGTCCAGACTGATTCTGGGTGTTTCTCTCTACCACACAAGTGATCAACAGCCCTTCTTCCTTTTGGCAAAACTCTTGTTGTCTCTGCTTTCTGCAGTGATTTTAAACAGTTGTTTTGTAATTAGTCCAGAGCCATTCCCAGGTACGAGTCGTCTTCTTGAACTGAGGGAATTTGACTTTTGCCGATTTTCAATAGCCCCCTGAGGATTTGTTAGCATTTCTTCTCAGAACCAGTCTCGACTACAAAGCATTTTGAAACTTCAGTAAGAATCCACCTCGTGTTGCACTTCATCACATAAAACAATATCAATCTTTTTCTCATATTTTTTCAGGCAAATGAGAAACTGGCGTTTCACAGCGAGCAGATCAGACTTTTCTTTCCATCTTGTATCCCCCCCTGAGATCTCAGTCAGGAAGTAAAGGAAGTACTTTTCTTTTCCCTGGCAGATGCATCTCATCTCAATGAGGTTCTACTTGTCTGACAACTTTCTTTTCCTTCTTGGCTATAAACATGTATTTATCCTCATTAAATCCCTTTTTTCCCCTGGTTACTTCTGTCAAGTCTATGGTATTTTGTCTCGAGTGATTCTGCATTGGACCGTCTGGTTATATCTGTGAAGTTGGCTCGGTTTTACTTCGGAAAGGACCACTTTCTGCAGCTGGTAGTGGTGCCTGTGGAAGGCTGAATACATTTCCAGTCGGAATATTACTGGGTGTTGATTCATGCCATGATTCATCTTTGATCAAATGCTCTTCAGATGTTCTGACGGTATCTTGGTCTTTGCAGAAATAAACCTGTTTGACCTCAGAGTAAAGATCTGACACCTCCTCCTCCTTTATGCAGATCTCAGCAGGTCCATTATCCCGGTCAAGCATCGCTGCTTCATCAGTGGAGACTGTTTCAGCTGTCTCCACAGAGATAGTGTCTTTACCATGATGAGGATAAACCAGCCTTGCGTTTTGTTCCATATTTTTTTCAGGAAAATAATCTGAAAGCACATTTGTTTTTGCTTGTCTTTTAATCACACTCGGTATTATGAACACCTCTTTTGAGACTGCTCTTTTTCTCATGAGCTCAGATTTGTGTTTCTGAACCATTCGTTTCACTTTACAGCAAATATGCAGTGGAATTAGATTACGTCTCTGATTTTGCAAACTAAGATCAAAATTGTATTTTAGAATATCAAAGAGAATGCACCCACTTTTTTTTTTTTTAGGATTGGATTTTATCCTAGCATATTTATGCACCTCAAATATTACACCGTTTGTCAGTAAATTCAATTCCAGTTTCTTTTTAGATGGTTTGGATGTGACATCAAGGTCCAGACCTATTTCCTCACAGAGTGGGTAGCACGCTTTGGCTTTCACCATATTTTTGGTGTGAGACGTCACATTTGATTGGTCCAAGTTGGTAACGACAATTTGCTTTGTTTCGTCAGTACAAAGTGCAAGGTCAGTCTCATCAGAGATTCTCTCTATTTTGACAAGATGAGGTTCTATTTGTACTACTTCAGAGAAATGGCCTCCCTCGGTCTCCTTGGTTACTAACATGTCCATGTCTTTCTTCTTGCTCATTAAATTCAATCTCCTCCTTTTTGATACTTCTTTCATTTGGTATTTCGGCTCAAGTGATGCTGTAGTGACCTTCTGGTTAGTGGACATCTCCGCAGGGTTCTTTCGTTTGCGTGACTTCTTTAAGAAAGCTTCATTTTCAAGTCCCAATCTCCATGTACCGTTTGTACCCGTCTTGCGCTGTAAAACTGCTTTTAACCTTCCCATAATATCTTCGGCCAGCTCAGTTTTCCCACTTTTTAAATCCAAATCAAAATTATGCTCGAGAAACTCACACACAACCTGCTTCCAATTTCCACACACTAGTGAGGCAAAATCAGCCAATTCAAACATTACATCTCTGGTCAATAGATGCAAGTCAAGTTTCTTATTTTTCCCATATTTTGATTTCACAACAAGGTCAAGTCCTTTTCCCTTACAGATTGGGTAGAGTTCCCTCAATGCTTCTTCTACAGTGGGCATCATGAAGGATTGATCCATTGTTATATCTGTCTGAGTTGGGAAGGTTTCCGTCTGGACATGTTGAGGACGGACGATGCCCATATAAGGCTCATACTTTGTGCAGGTATCATTACGTCCATTTTCAGGGCCAAGGATTGCCGTCTCATCAGCACACCGTGTCACATCTGTCTCAGTGGAGAAGCTCTCAGTCGCCACATGCAGAGGAGAGATCAGGCCCACAACAGGCTCCTCCTTTATGCAAATGTCAAAAGGTGTAGGATTTGACAAGCTGTTTTGCAAATAGAACTGTGCCCATTTAAGGGAGTATACCAAAACTGTAACTGTCTTTGGATCAGGAAGGTCAAAGACCTCTGTTAACCACTCAGGTGTTCTCTTAGAACGCATCTTCAGCATTTCTTTTAATTTCTTTTCTACCCTGTTTGAAAAGTCATATTGTTGTTCATTTTGTACACCAAGAACAAAGTTGTAATCTAGAATATCAAAGATAACATGAGGGCGAGATCTATTAATGTTTCTAGCATATTCTGACACCTCAAGCATTACACCAACTGTCAGTAAATGCAAATTAAGTTTCTGTTTCGCTCCAGATCCAACATTGAAATCTACACCGATCTCCTTGCACTTGACGTATGGATCTTTCCAATATCTCCCAAACTTTCTTAGGTTGGGTCTTGAGTAACTGCCACGACACTGACGTATCCATTTATCCTCTAACGTTTTCTGGCATTGTAGTCTTGGACTTAAATTGGCATTGTAGTCTTCCTCTTCATCAGAGGGAAAGTTCAATGGCTCACAATATTCTGGAAGAATAGGCCTAGTTGATACACCTAAATTACAGTCGTTTTCTGTAGGAGGTGAGGTTAGCACAGATTGAATGGCAGTACTAGGGCTTGGGATATTAACATTGTCAGAGGGCAATTTATTATTGGTCTGTGTTTGGCTAGAAACCTGTGAAGTTGGGTTGATTTGAGCTTCAAAATAACCACTGAAAGTGGATGCATGTCCTGTCAGAATATCACTGGACGGTGCTAAATGCCATGACTGCTCTTTGATTGAATTCCCTTCAGATGTGCCGATGGTATATTGATCTTTACAGAAATAAACCACTTTGACAGCCCTGTTCTCCCCATCACTTGCTCCGTTCATTTCAGGAAAAAGACGTAAAATCTGCCCGTGGCTTGTTGTTTGGGGACTGATGGGAGGTACATGTGAATGCTCTTTCAGTAAACCCACATGGTAACCTGTTTCTGTGTTTTCTGACAATGTTGAATTTGGGTAATCTATCCAGGCATTAATTGAATCAGACCAAATTACTGTATGGGATATCTCCCTCTCATCTTCCTCTAGTTTAATGTCAACATCCATTTTGCACCAATGTCTCTACAAAGACAAAGTAATCAAAAACACCCCAATGACATTCCTCTCCACATGAACTAGACAGATAATGTAATTTCCACTATATAAATCACCTAGCCAAATGCCTACATCGTATTTGGAGATGTAGCTATCTAACCATGAGAAACACTCTTCGCGCCACTTCGATACAGTTACGACCGGAAGTTACTTTTTCGTAGCAGATTAGTACAAAGTATTACGCAAAGGGTTATGAGAATCAATGTAGCAGGTTAGGACAATTTGGTTAAGGTTATGAAAAATAATTAGGGATGGCAAAACTGCCCTCCTAACCTGCTATTAAAATAATTTCGGGTCGTAGCTCTTACCGAAATGGCGAGTAAAAGAACTAGGTTAGTTGTCCGTAACCTGCTAACTAACGCTTTACCTTTACAGGTGATGGGTAACTGCAAATCCCTTGGCCTTCATTCTATTTAGATAAATGTTGAAAAATATCTCCAAAAGCGTCGTATACTAGCTAGTACACTGAAAACGTAGCAGTACGCACCGGAGTGGAATTATTTACGGAAGCGTTTTGAAGTCGACGTCTGAGGGTTGTGGCTCCAGGAAGTACAGGCGGAAGTGATGTCATATTCCTTATTCTTTCGCCATATTTGGTCTTGGCTAGAAAGGAGTCAGCCAGTTGATATTTATATTTCTTTTATCAAACAAATCGATTTGGTCTCCAAATGGGTATAGCTTTTAGAAAGGAGTACAGCTATGGACAGAAGTTGATATTTATATTTCTTTTATCAAATTTACAGGAACAGTGCCTTGCTCAAATGTACCTGGCTACGTCAATATATATAGTCCTGTCAAAAAATATTTAAAAAATTTAAATAAAAAAAGAGTTCAACAATTTTGTTGACTTTCTTCTCACTTTATTGCATTAGTGAGCCCTCAAATGATACTTCATCTTAATTTGCTACATAGGTTACCTGCCTTTTTTGCAATTATTTTCCATTGGACAAAAGATGTAACCCACAAATACGTTGGCTTAGGTTTTTTCCAAAGTACCAATGTTTTTAAATTATTTTATTTGATTTCAACTAATTTATGTTAGTTTATTTGTTATGCATGCTTTAACATTAGGTTTCCATGCTGGTAGTAGTGTCTGGGTTTTGATTTAAAATGTATGTTTGTGCCATGTTTAATCCCCCCTGATCCTGCTAGGGGATTCGGTTACTGGCCCAACGCTCTTAACCTCTAAGCTACCTGCATTACCAAGGGGTTCACATTTTTCTAAATAGGGTCCCCTGCATTTTCTAGTGTCAATTTGGGGTCATCTGCAGAAAAAGTTTAGGGACCCCTGACATAGCAGGAAGGCCGGTTACCAACCAGACACACAGGGCATTAGCCTGGTGGCCACTACTTTTTATGTCAAGTGTATTTCACCATGTCTCAACAGACTTTACAGAACAAATGATTTAAAAAAATTATTGAATTATAATAATGAATAAATAAAAACAAGACACAACAAAGGTCATGGAATAGAGTTCAAAGATGACCAGTTTGGCAGGAAATCAAATCGCATGCGTCAAATACAACATGTGTAGTAAACCTTACAGTGAAATGCTGAATACAACAGGTGTAGTAGACCTTACAGTGAAATGCTGAATACAACAGGTGTAGTAGACCTTACAGTGAAATGCTGAATACAACAGGTGTAGTAGACCTTACAGTGAAATGCTGAATACAACACGTGTAGACCTTACAGTGAAATGCTGAATACAACACGTGTAGACCTCACAGTGAAATGCTTACTTACAATGCTGAATACAAGCCCCTAACCAACAATGCTTTAAGAAGTTAAGAAAAATAAATGTTAAGTAAAAAATAAAAAATAAATAAAATAGCAGCAGTAAAATAACAATAGCGAGACTATATACAGGGGGTGCCGGTACAGAGTCAATGTGGAGGCTATATACAGGGGGTACCGGTACAGAGTCAATGTGGAGGCTATATACAGGGGGTACCGGTACAGAGTCAATGTGGAGGCTATATACAGGGGTACCAGTACAGAGTCAATGTGGAGGCTATATACAGGGGGTACCGGTACAGAGTCAATGTGGAGGCTATATACAGGGGGTACCGGTACAGAGTCAATGTGGAGGCTATATACAGGGGGAACCGGTACAGAGTCAATGTGGAGGCTATATACAGGGGTACTGGTACAGAGTCAATGTGGAGGCTATATACAGGGGGTACCGGTACAGAGTCAATGTGGAGGTTATATACAGGGGGTACCGGTACAGAGTCAATGTGGAGGTTATATACAGGGGGTACCGGTACAGAGTCAATGTGGAGGTTATATACAGGGGGTACCGGTACAGAGTCAATGTGGAGGTTATATACAGGAGGTACCGGTACCGGCTCAGGACCTCAGACTTGGGAGAAGTTTCACCATCCAACAGGACAACGACCCTAAGCACACAGACAAGACAACACAAGAGTGGCTTCGGGACAAGTCTCTGAAAGTCCTTGATTGGCCCAGCCAGAGCCTGGACCTGAACCCAATCGAACATCGCTGGAGAGACCTGAAAATACAGTGGAGCAAAGAAGTATTTAGTCAGCCACCAATGGTGTTATTTTCCACCATAATTTGCAAATTAATTCACTAAAAATCCTACAATGTGATTTTCTGGATTTTTTTCCTCATTTTGTCTGTCATAGTTGAAGTGCACCTATGATGAAAATTACAGGCCTCTCTCATCTTTTAAGTGGGAGAACTTGCACAATTGGTGGCTGACTAAATACTTTTTGCCCCACTGTAGCTGTGCAGCAACACTCCCCATCCAACCTGACAGAGCTTGAGAGGATCTGCAGAGAATGGGAGAAACTCCCCAAATACAGGTGTGCCAAGCTTGTAGCGTCAAACCCAAGAAGACTGTAATTGCTGCCAAAGGTGCCTGTTTTTGCTTTGTCTGTCATTGTGGGGTATTGTGTGTAGATTGATGGCATTTCCGAATGCAATGTACTTCTGCCCGGAAATTCTACTCTGCAGTTAACATTTAATTCAGAACGTGTTGGTGAAATTATTTCTGTCAACCCACAAGACGGTTATCTGTTAGGCTGTCCCATCTCCACATATGATCTCTGGAGCTCTGTCAGAGAGACCGAAGCCCTTCTCCCCCGATTGCTCAGTTTGGCCGGGCGGCCAGCTCTAGGAAGAGTCTTGGTGGTTCCAAACATCTTCCATTTAAGAATGATGGAGGCCACCGTGTTCTTGTGGACCTTCAATGCTGCAGACATTTTTTCGGTACCCTTGGCCAGATCTGTACCTCGACAGAATCCTGTCTCGGAGCTCTACAGACAATAGATTACTGAGGATAAGGCTGTAACGTAATAAAATGTTGAACAAAGTCAAAGGGTCTGAATACTTTCCTGAAGGCACCCCTTACTTCACTCAATCCTAGAAAGCCGATGTTAATCATTCTTGTGTACCAATTTCTGAACTAGTCCAACAAACACTAGTGTAACCTCCCATTGCATGTTTTGCTACAATATGTCTAATGAATACGACCAAGGAGTTGAATCTCCGGTGGGCTCGTTGATTCTGTTCTAGGGTGACTAATAGAATGTAAATCTACGGACTTCAGGGAGACCTAAAACTAACATTAGGAACCTTTCACATTCCATGTGTGGTCTACGGATCAATGTAGCATACAGTCATTTGAAAACACACATTTTTAAACTGTTTTAACTAGATACATTGTTTTTAAACTTGAGCCCAATATATGAAGGTAGAGTCATAGCATGCCTTTGGTAGAGTTTTATTTATTTATTTATTTATTTTACCTTTATTTAACCAGGTAGGCAAGTTGAGAACAAGTTCTCATTTACAATTGCGACCTGGCCAAGATAAAGCAAAGCAGTTCGACAGATACAACGACACAGAGTTACACATGGACTAAAACAAACATACAGTCAATAATACAGTATAAACAAGTCTATATACAATGTGAGCAAATGAGGTGAGAAGGGAGGTAAAGGCAAAAAAGGCCATGGTGGCAAAGTAAATACAATATAGCAAGTAAAACACTGGAAATGGTAGTTTTGCAATGGAAGAATGTGCAAAGTAGAAATAAAAATATGGGGTGCAAAGGAGCAAAATAAATAAATAAATTAAAATGAAATACAGTTGGGAAAGAGGTAGTTGTTTGGGCTAAATTATAGGTGGGCTATGTACAGGTGCAGTAATCTGTGAGCTGCTCTGACAGTTGGTGCTTAAAGCTAGTGAGGGAGATAAGTGTTTCCAGTTTCAGAGATTTTTGTAGTTCGTTCCAGTCATTGGCAGCAGAGAACTGGAAGGAGAGGCGGCCAAAGAAAGAATTGGTTTTGGGGGTGACTAGAGAGATATAGAGAGATATACCTGCTGGAGCGTGTGCTACAGGTGGGAGGATTGGTCAGGATTGGTCTACAAAGTCGAGGATTGGTAGGATGGTCAGTTTTACAAGGGTATGTTTGGCAGCATGAGTGAAGGATGCTTTGTTGCGAAATAGGAAGCCAATTCTAGATTTAGCTTTGGATTGGAGATGTTTGATATGGGTCTGGAAGGAGAGTTTACAGTCTAACCAGACACCTAAGTATTTGTAGTTGTCCACGTATTCTAAGTCAGAGCCGTCCAGAGTAGTGATGTTGGACAGGCGGGTAGGTGCAGGTAGCGATCGGTTGAAGAGCATGCATTTAGTTTTACTTGTATTTAAGAGCAATTGGAGGCCACGGAAGGAGAGTTGTATGGCATTGAAGCTTGCCTGGAGGGTTGTTAACACAGTGTCCAAAGAAGGGCCGGAAGTATACAGAATGGTGTCGTCTGCATAGAGGTGGATCAGAGACTCACCAGCAGCAAGAGCGACCTCATTGATGTATACAGAGAAGAGAGTCGGTCCAAGAATTGAACCCTGTGGCACCCCCATAGAGACTGCCAGAGGTCCGGACAGCAGACCCTCCGATTTGACATACTGAACTCTATCAGAGAAGTAGTTGGTGAACCAGGCGAGGCAATCATTTGAGAAACCAAGGCTGTCGAGTCTGCCGATGAGGAAGTGGTGATTGACAGAGTCGAAAGCCTTGGCCAGATCAATGAATACGGCTGCACAGTAATGTTTCTTATCGATGGCGGTTAAGATATCGTTTAGGACCTTGAGCGTGGCTGAGGTGCACCCATGACCAGCTCTGAAACCAGATTGCATAGCAGAGAAGTTATGGTGAGATTCGAAATGGTCGGTAATCTGTTTGTTGACTTGGCTTTCGAAGACCTTAGAAAGGCATGGTAGGATAGATATAGGTCTGTAGCAGTTTGGGTCAAGAGTGTCCCCCCCTTTGAAGAGGGGGATGACCGCAGCTGCTTTCCAATCTTTGGGAATCTCAGACGACACGAAAGAGAGGTTGAACAGGCTAGTAATAGGGGTGGCAACAATTTCGGCAGATAATTTTAGAAAGAAAGGGTCCAGATTGTCTAGCCCGGCTGATTTGTAGGGGTCCAGATTTTGCAGCTCTTTCAGAACATCAGCTGAATGGATTTGGGAGAAGGAGAAATGGGGAAGGCTTGGGCGAGTTGCTGTTGGGGGTGCAGTGCTGTTGACCGGGGTAGGAGTAGCCAGGTGGGAAGCATGGCCAGCCGTAGAAAAATGCTTATTGAAATTCTCAATTATGGTGGATTTATCAGTGGTGACAGTGTTTCCTATCTTCAGTGCATTGGGCAGCTGGGAGGAGGTGTTCTTATTCTCCATGGACTTTACAGTGTCCCAGAACTTTTTTGAGTTAGTGTTGCAGGAAGCAAATTTCTGCTTGAAAAAGCTAGCCTTGGCTTTTCTAACTGCCTGTGTATAATGGTTTCTAGCTTCCCTGAACAGCTGCATATCACGGGGCTGTTCGATGCTAATGCAGAACGCCATAGGATGTTTTTGTGTTGGTTAAGGGCAGTCAGGTCTGGGGAGAACCAAGGGCTATATCTGTTCCTGGTTCTAAATTTCTTGAATGGGGCATGTTTATTTAAGATGGTTAGGAGGCATTTAAAAAAAATATCCAGGCATCCTCTACTGACGGGATGAGATCAATATCCTTCCAGGATACCCCGGCCAGGTCGATTAGAAAGGCCTGCTCGCAGAAGTGTTTCAGGGAGCGTTTTACAGTGATGAGTGGAGGTTGTTTGACCGCTGACCCATTACAGATGCAGGCAATGAGGCAGTGATCGCTGAGATCTTGGTTGAAGACAGCAGAGGTGTATTTACAGGGGAAGTTGGTTAGGATGATATCTATGAGGGTGCCCATGTTTAAGGCTTTGGGGAGGTACCTGGTAGGTTCATTGATAATTTGTGTGAGATTGAGGGCATCAAGTTTAGATTGTAGGATGGCTGGGGTGTTAAGCATGTTCCAGTTTAGGTCGCCTAGCAGCACGGACTCTGAAGATAGATGGGGGCAATCAGTTCACATATGGTGTCCAGAGCACAGCTGGGGGCAGAGGGTGGTCTATAGCAGGCGGCAACGGTGACAGACTTGTTTTTAGAGAGGTGGATTTTTAAAAGTAGAAGTTCAAATTGTTTGGGTACAGACCTGGATAGTAGGACAGAACTCTGCAGGCTATCTTTGCAGTAGATTGCAACACCGCCCCCTTTGGCAGTTCTATCTTGTCTGAAAATGTTGTAGTTTGGAATTAAAATTTCTGAATTTTTGGTGGTCTTCCTAAGCCAGGATTCAGACACAGCTAGAACATCCGTGTTGGCAGAGTGTGCTAAAGCAGTGACTAGAACAAACTTAGGGAGGAGGCTTCTAATGTTAACATGCATGAAACCAAGGCTATTACGGTTACAGAAGTCGTCAAAAGAGAGCGCCAGTTAAGTCATAGCATGCCTTTGCTTTACCTATATGAAGGTCTGTGTGTATTAAGCAGGTAGACCTACTTCAAGACAGAAAGAAAAGACTTTAAAACACAATGTCCTCCCTACAGCTGAGACAGAAGCCAACCAGCACAAATAGTCAGAGTGATGCTGAGTAGCTGGAGCTGGTTGCCAATCTGGTCATTGATTTGTCATTTGAATGTGTGTATCAGTCAGTTTCAGTAATTTCTTCAGTTGGGCTCCATCCTGTCCAGAGTTAAAGGATCCATGCAGCCTGTGTGGAAATATATATATAAAACACAGGAAACCACGTTTTTGACTGCACAGGGCCTTTAAAGTGGCACTCAGCAGATGAAACAATAGCAAATCGTTTCCCCCGCCCATTTCTGTAAAAAGCTGAAGGATGGAGCTGGAGAAACACTCTCAAATTCATAGACAGAGGTATGGATGCAACGACTGACCGTCCATGATATCAACATCGTAGTTTGAACCATGTTTTGAGGCTATACAGCAAGGATTTGTTTTTAATTTCTGCTCAGAACCAGTCTCAACTACAAAGCATTTTGACAGAGAGATCAGACTCTTTTGCAGGTTCCTGATTTAAAGTCAGTCATCATCTGCAGTTGTTTGTTGAGTGAACTGAGACTTTGCCAAGGTCCCTGGCCCACCATACGAGAGCAGACTGAACATTTAACAGACCTCCCTCAAGTAGCTGGATACACTGCAGAGAGAACTGGGAGAGAACTGGCAGAGAACTGGCAGAGAACTGGCAGAGAACTGGCAGAGAACTGGCAGAGAACTGGGAGAGAACTGGCAGAGAACTGGGAGAGAACTGGCAGAGAACTGGGAGAGAACTGGCAGAGAACTGGGAGAGAACTGGCAGAGAACTGGCAGAGAACTGGCAGAGAACTGGGAGAGAACTGGCAGAGAACTGGCAGAGAACTGGCAGAGAACTGGGAGAGAACTGGCAGAGAACTGGGAGAGAACTGGGAGAGAACTGGCAGAGAACTGGGAGAGAACTGGGAGAGAACTGGCAGAGAACTGGGAGAGAACTGGGAGAGAACTGGCAGAGAACTGGGAGAGAACTGGGAGAGAACTGGCAGAGAACTGGGAGAGAACTGGGAGAGAACTGGCAGAGAACTGGGAGAGAACTGGCAGAGAACTGGCAGAGAACTGGCAGAGCACTGGGAGAGAACTGGCAGAGAACTGGCAGAGAACTGGCAGAGAACTGGGAGAGAACTGGCAGAGAACTGGCAGAGCGGTGTTGGCAGAGCTCAGTCCACCCGGATGAAGCTCCCGCCCCCAAAAAGTGGAGCAGCTGCAGGGGACCGAAGTGGCTGCCAATGTTGCAGTGTTGCAGTGTTGGGGCTGCCAATGCGCCATTCTGGGGCACAGGAGGTCTTGGTTTGGCTCCTGTTGCAGGGTTGGGGCTGCCAATGCGCCATTCTGGGGCACAGGAGGTCTTGGTGTAGCTCCTGTTGCAGGGTTGGGGCTGCCAATGCGCCATTCTGGGGCACAGGAGGTCTTGGTGTGGCTCCTGTTGCAGGGTCGGGGCTGCCAATGTGCCATTCTGGGGCACAGGAGGTCTTGGTGTGGCTCCTGTTGCAGGGTCGGGGCTGCCAATGCGCCATTCTGGGGCACAGGAGGTCTTGGTGTGGCTCCTGTTGCAGGGTCGGGGCTGCCAATGCGCCATTCTGGGGCACAGGAGGTCTTGGTGTGGCTCCTGTTGCAGGGTTGGGGCTGCCAATGTGCCATTCTGGGGCACAGGAGGTCTTGGTGTGGCTCCTGTTGCAGGGTCGGGGCTGCCAATGCGCCATTCTGGGGCACAGGAGGTCTTGGTGTGGATCCTGTTGCAGGGTAAAATTAGCTAAATGGAAACATGTAACTGCTTTACTCATTGCATTATTGCAAATGCTCAGGCAGCTGCCATTTTCCGTTGGGAAAGAAAAGGCGTCCCTGCATTTCCTAGAAAAAGCAGCTCCACACAATGAAGTGGGATAAAAAAAATTTTTTTTAAAGAAAATGTAAACATCACAGATATAAATTCCCACTGTGCCTATGATAAAATGCAATGTGTGTTGTGTTGTACTACTGAATGAAACTGTGAGGAGATTAACTCAGACCAGCCTTTCTCATTGAATTTACATTAACTATATTACTTTAGTTGGCTGCTTTTAGCTAAACTTGTATATAATATAACCTATTCTGGGAGCTTATTCAATGTGTATGAACAGGAGGCAGTGACAGGAGGCAGTGACAGGAGGCAGTGACAGGAGGCAGTGACAGGAGGCAGTGACAGGAGGCAGTGACAGGAGGCAGTGACAGGAGGCAGTGACAGGAGGCAGTGACAGGAGGCAGTGACAGGAGGCACGATGAGAACGCTGTTCAACTGTTGCCTGCCGTATAGCCTCCTGCTGCTCCATCGACAGCCCCACGCCAGTCAGGATGCCTGCATGCCCCTGGTGCTCTTGTTTTTTAATAATGTCTAGTACAGACATGGAAACAGGGATGACAGGGTTGACAGGGATGACAGGGAGGACAGGGATGACAGGGATGACAGAGATGACATGGATGACAGGGAAGACATGGATGACAGGGATGACAGAGAAGACATGGATGACAGGGATGACAGAGAAGACATGGATGACAGGGATGACAGGGAGAACAGGGATGACAGGGATGACAGAGAAGACATGGATGACAGGGATGACAGGGAGGACAGGGATGACAGAGAAGACATGGATGACAGGGAGGACATGGATGACAGGGATGACAGGGAGGACAGGGATGACAGGGATGACAGAGAAGACATGGACGACAGGGATGACAGGGAGGACAGGGATGACAGGGATGACAGAGATGACATGGATGACATGGATGACAGGGATGACAGAGAAGACATGGATGACAGGGAGGACAGGGATGACAGGGAGGACAGGGATGACAGAGAAGACATGGATGACAGGGATGACAGGGATGATAGAGAAGACATGGATGACAGGGAGGACAGGGAGGACAGGGATGACAGGGATGGTAACGGTTGATCTGGCTCAGGTTTAAGGAGACATGTCATTCCACAGATGATTTTTTTTCTTCACCAAAGAAAACAAGTGATACACAACAAATACAGACAAAACTTGGACACATCACATCAACGGAACAAAACAACGAGGAAGTAGAGGTTATGTTTACAATTACAGCGTGTCAGAGAACATTCCCAAAGTGGCATCGATCACATTCAAATTGAAAGTCAGTAAGTCAGATGTGAAGTTTGAAGTGGACACCAGGGGGCAGTGTAACCACAAGGAACAGGTCAGAGTGCTGAAAGCTGTAGGACTTAAAGTCTTGTTCTCTGCATCTGAACGTATACAGACTAGACACATTATTTACCTTTATTTAACTATGCAAGTCAGTTAAGAACTAATTCTTATTTCAATGACGGCCTAGGATTAGTTGGAGCTATTGTAAAAGTGACTCGGTTACCTTTTGTAGTCCTGTCAGGAACCAGAACAGTCCTGCTAGACACAGTGACTCAGCTACCTGTTGTCGTCCTGCTAGACACAGTGACTCAGTTACCTTTTGTAGTCCTGTCAGGAACCAGACCAGTCCTGCTAGACACAGTGACTCAGTTACCTGTTGTCGTCCTGCTAGACACAGTGACTCAGTTACCTGTTGTTGTCCTGCTAGACACAGTGACTCAGCTACCTGTTGTCGTCCTGCTAGACACAGTGACTCAGTTACCTGTTGTTGTCCTGCTAGACACAGTGACTCAGTTACCTTTTGTAGTCCTGTCAGGAACCAGACCAGTCCTGCTAGACACAGTGACTCAGTTACATTTTGTAGTCCTGTCAGGAACCAGACCAGTCCTGCTAGACACAGTGACTCAGTTACCTGTTGTCGTCCTGCTAGACACAGTGACTCAGCTACCTGTTGTCGTCCTGCTAGACACAGTGACTCAGGTACCTGTTGTCGTCCTGCTAGACACAGTGACTCAGCTACCTGTTGTCGTCCTGCTAGACACAGTGACTCAGTTACCTGTTGTCGTCCTGCTAGACACAGTGACTCAGTTACCTGTTGTTGTCCTGCTAGACACAGTGACTCAGTTACCTTTTGTAGTCCTGTCAGGAACCAGACCAGTCCTGCTAGACACAGTGACTCAGCTACCTGTTGTCGTCCTGCTAGACACAGTGACTCAGCTACCTGTTGTCGTCCTGCTAGACACAGTGACTCAGTTACCTGTTGTCGTCCTGCTAGACACAGTGACTCAGCTACCTGTTGTCGTCCTGCTAGACACAGTGACTCAGTTACCTGTTGTCGTCCTGCTAGACACAGTGACTCAGCTACCTGTTGTCGTCCTGCTAGACACAGTGACTCAGCTACCTGTTGTTGTCCTGCTAGACACAGTGACTCAGTTACCTGTTGTCGTCCTGCTAGACACAGTGACTCAGCTACCTGTTGTCGTCCTGCTAGACACAGTGACTCAGTTACCTGTTGTCGTCCTGCTAGACACAGTGACTCAGGTACCTGTTGTAGCCCTGCTAGACACAGTGACTCAGTTACCTGTTGTCGTCCTGCTAGACACAGTGACTCAGCTACCTGTTGTCGTCCTGCTAGACACAGTGACTCAGTTACCTGTTGTCGTCCTGCTAGACACAGTGACTCAGTTACCTGTTGTCGTCCTGCTAGACACAGTGACTCAGGTACCTGTTGTAGCCCTGCTAGACACAGTGACTCAGTTACCTGTTGTCGTCCTGCTAGACACAGTGACTCAGTTACCTGTTGTCGTCCTGCTAGACACAGTGACTCAGTTACCTGTTGTTGTCCTGCTAGACACAGTGACTCAGTTACCTTTTGTAGTCCTGTCAGGAACCAGACCAGTCCTGCTAGACACAGTGACTCAGTTACCTGTTGTCGTCCTGCTAGACACAGTGACTCAGTTACCTGTTGTAGCCCTGCTAGACACAGTGACTCAGTTACCTGTTGTCGTCCTGCTAGACACAGTGACTCAGGTACCTGTTGTCGTCCTGCTAGACACAGTGACTCAGGTACCTTTTGTAGTCCTGTCAGGAACCAGACCAGTCCTGCTAGACACAGTGACTCAGGTGCCTGTTGTCGTCCTGCTAGACACAGTGACTCAGTTACCTGTTGTAGCCCTGCTAGACACAGTGACTCAGGTACCTGTTGTCGTCCTGCTAGACACAGTGACTCAGGTACCTTTTGTAGTCCTGTCAGGAACCAGACCAGTCCTGCTAGACACAGTGACTCAGGTACCTGTTGTCGTCCTGCTAGACACAGTGACTCAGGTACCTGTTGTTGTCCTGTCAGGAACCAGACCAGTCCTGCTAGACACAGTGACTCAGCTACCTGTTGTCGTCCTGCTAGACACAGTGACTCAGTTACCTGTTGTCGTCCTGCTAGACACAGTGACTCAGGTACCTGTTGTAGCCCTGCTAGACACAGTGACTCAGTTACCTGTACCTGTAGCCCTGCTAGACACAGTGACTCAGTTAGTCCTTACCTCAGTTGTGTCCTGCTAGACACAGTGACTCAGTTACCTGTTGTCGTCCTGCTAGACACAGTGACTCAGCTACCTGTTGTCGTCCTGCTAGACACAGTGACTCAGTTACCTGTTGTCGTCCTGCTAGACACAGTGACTCAGCTACCTGTTGTCGTCCTGCTAGACACAGTGACTCAGCTACCTGTTGTTGTCCTGCTAGACAGTGACAGTGACTAGACACAGTGTTACCTGTTGTCGTCCTGCTAGACACAGTGACTCAGCTACCTGTTGTCGTCCTGCTAGACACAGTGACTCAGTTACCTGTTGTCGTCCTGCTAGACACAGTGACTCAGGTACCTGTTGTAGCCCTGCTAGACACAGTGACTCAGTTACCTGTTGTCGTCCTCTAGACACAGTGCTAGACACAGTGACTCAGCTACCTGTTGTCGTCCTGCTAGACACAGTGACTCAGTCCTTACCTGTTGTCGTCCTGCTAGACACAGTGACTCAGTTACCTGTTGTCGTCCTGCTAGACACAGTGACTCAGGTACCTGTTGTAGCCCTGCTAGACACAGTGACTCAGTTACCTGTTGTCGTCCTGCTAGACACAGTGACTCAGTTACCTGTTGTTGTCCTGCTAGACACAGTGACTCAGTTACCTGTTGTTGTCCTGCTAGACACAGTGACTCAGTTACCTTTTGTAGTCCTGTCAGGAACCAGACCAGTCCTGCTAGACACAGTGACTCAGCTACCTGTTGTCGTCCTGCTAGACACAGTGACTCAGCTACCTGTTGTAGCCCTGCTAGACACAGTGACTCAGGTACCTGTTGTAGCCCTGCTAGACACAGTGACTCAGTTACCTGTTGTTGTCCTGCTAGACACAGTGACTCAGTTACCTGTTGTTGTCCTGCTAGACACAGTGACTCAGTTACCTGTTGTAGCCCTGCTAGACAGTGACAGTGACTCAGTTACCTGTTGTTGTCCTGCTAGACACAGTGACTCAGTTACCTGTTGTAGCCCTGCTAGACACAGTGACTCAGTTACCTGTTGTTGTCCTGCTAGACACAGTGACTCAGTTACCTGTTGTTGTCCTGCTAGACACAGTGACTCAGTTACCTGTTGTTGTCCTGCTAGACACAGTGACTCAGCTACCTGTTGTAGCCCTGCTAGACACAGTGACTCAGGTACCTGTTGTAGCCCTGCTAGACACAGTGACTCAGTTACCTGTTGTTGTCCTGCTAGACACAGTGACTCAGTTACCTTTTGTAGTCCTGACTCAGGAACCAGACCAGTCCTGCTAGACACAGTGACTCAGCTACCTGTTGTCGTCCTGCTAGACACAGTGACTCAGTTACCTGTTGTAGTCCTGCTAGACACAGTGACTCAGTTACCTGTTGTCGTCCTGCTAGACACAGTGACTCAGCTACCTGTTGTCGTCCTGCTAGACACAGTGACTCAGTTACCTGTTGTGTCCTGCTAGACACAGTGACTCAGCTACCTGTTGTCGTCCTGCTAGACACAGTGACTCAGCTACCTGTTGTAGCCCTGCTAGACACAGTGACTCAGCTACCTGTTGTAGCCCTGCTAGACACAGTGACTCAGTTACCTGTTGTCGTCCTGTCTGTCGTTCAGATGTTGGAGATAATCATTAACCTTCTTGTACCACCATCATGTGGCCAAACTATAGCAATGTATTAAAGGGGCAATTTGCAGTTGTTAAATGATATGTACCCAATGATTCTAGAATAATATAATTTATACACGCCCAATGAGCATCGTTCAACTGTCTTACTCCATTAGAACCCAAAAATTTTAAACTTGATTACTCCATTGTTTGTTAACAAACACTGTATAGCCTCTAAACATGGTTAAAACTATAATTTTCATATCATGGATTGTCATTCTTTGTATCCATAGCTCTGTCTATGAATTTGAGAGTGGTTGCAATTCTCAAGCCCCTTCCTCTCAGCTCTTTACCAAAACAATCGCATGGTGGCCTCTTTGTTTTTGTTTTTTATTAAACTGCAGTTTACCCCTTTAACGATTGGTGAACGATTGAATTATTTCATTATTAGAAAGTGGTTGTGGGTTTATCCCTGGTGGTTGCTTTTGGTCATTTATCGTTTTATAATAAAGCCCTCTGCCGCCACCTGCTGGACAGACGATATATTACAAGTGTAGATCGGAGTGTGTATTTGTATTAATTATGGATCACAATTAGCTGCCTTCTCTTCTTGGGGTCCGGCAATATTAAGGGAGTTATATAATTTAAAAAAACATTACAATACATTTGTAACAGATTTCACAACACACCAAGCGTGTTGTCCTTAGGGTCCATACTCTACGACCACATCTCTATTGTCCCATTGCAGCAATATGTTGGACTAAAGACAGAAAACCGCTCATCCCGATAGAGCGTCTTAGCTGTGTAGATGTCAGTTGTTTTATATAGAGAGGATGAGGATAGTCAGTTCAGTCTTAGTATTTCAGGAGCTGCGTGTGTGTGTGTGTGTGTGTGTGTGTGTGTGTGTGTGTGTGTGTGTGTGTGTGTGTGTGTGTGTGTGTGTGTTGTAATGCATAATCACTTTACTGCATACTGTTTCTATGTTGTCGTGTGTCCGGCTGGATTTGAGCTTTTAAACAATCAAAATGTACCAGACAAGATTGTGACCTTCCTGTCTCTTTTCTTACAGTCCTCCCGTCCTCCCCCTCTTCCGATCCAAAATAATATTCCCCCTCATCTTCTTTTGGCTTGGCCTGAGATGAAGATGTGTCTGTCATATGGTCTGAAGGTATTACTCCATCCACCCCCCCCACCCCCCGTCCGCTATAATTCAATGTATCCAATCTTTCTAATCTAAAAATGTATTGTTCATTTTGTAATACCATCAAGGGACTTGCCTGCATGGATCCATTTGTGAATATTACGATCGTTTTAGTTCATTCTAACAATATGCGTTTCAGAGAATAAAAACATACAGTATCATGTGAATCTGGAGCGTCCACATTAATAAAGCCAGTCTCTCCCCCCCCTCCCCATTATTGATACATTTAAAGGGAAGTGATTCTACCTTCTTGGTCGTTCTCTTTAGTCACGTTGATGATTTTAGAGTTTCTTATGCATCATTATGCTTAAACTTTTAGTTGTGTTTGGGGCTGATGGAAAAAGCAGCCATTTTGTACAAATGATTCACCTTTTCTATGTTTTGTACAAATGATTCACCTTTTCTATGTTTTGTACAAATGATTCACCTTTTCTATGTTTGGTACAAATGATTCACCTTTTCTATGTGCGTCCTGACGGACTAGATGTGTTTTTCCTGGAACATCGCAATATCAACATGTTTTTTTTTGCTAGGACATCAAGACAGCTGGGATGGTTTAGTAAGGACAGCTGGGATGGTTTAGTAAGGACAGCTTGGATGGTTTAGTAAGGACAGCTGGGATGGTTTAGTAAGGACAGCTGGGATGGTTTAGTAAGGACAGCTGGGATGGTTTAGTAAGGACAGCTGAGATGGTTTAGTAAGGACAGCTGGGATGGTTTAGTAAGGACAGCTGGGATGGTTTAGTAAGGACAGCTGGGATGGTTTAGTAAGGACAGCTGGGATGGTTTAGTAAGGACAGCTGGGATGGTTTAGTAAGGACAGCTGGGATGGTTTAGTAAGGACAGCTGGGATGGTTTAGTAAGGACAGCTGGGATGGTTTAGTAAGGACAGCTGGGATGGTTTAGTAAGGACAGCTGGGATGGTTTAGTAAGGACAGCTGGGATGGTTTAGTAAGGACAGCTGGGATGGTTTAGTAAGGACAGCTGGGATGGTTTAGTAAGGACAGCTGGGATGGTTTAGTAAGGACAGCTGGGATGGTTTAGTAAGGACAGCTGGGATGGTTTAGTAAGGACAGTTGAGGCCTAGCTAGCGTTGCCATTGTGCATTTCTTTATTCTTTGTAATAAGTGATATAATTATTGTAATTGTTATCTTTAGTGTTGATAAGCCTATGGATGTGTAACACAAAAAGCAGGACCTACAGGGAGACCCACTCATTGGTCGTTCCACACCCAGAACCATTCCACCTCTTCACTCCTCCTCCCCTCCCTCTCCCAGCTACTGGTGCAAAATTTACCTGATATTGTTCCTTTTCATACAGTGAACATCCCACCTTAATGTGATTTAATATGTTGACAATAATTTAAAAATACGTTAATTCAAAGTTATTTTGCAAGAGAAAGACAACATAAAGACAACTTAAAGACAACATAAAGACAACTTAAAGACAACATAAAGACAACATAAAGACAACTTAAAGACAACATAAAGACAACATAAAGACAACATAAAGACAACTTAAAGACAACATAAAGACAACTTAAAGACAACTTAAAGACAACTTAAAGACAACTTAAAGACAACATAAAGACAACTTAAAGACAACATAAAGACAACTTAAAGACAACATAAAGACAACTTAAAGACAACTTAAAGACAACTTAAAGACAACATAAAGACAACATAAAGACAACATAAAGACAACTTAAAGACAACTTAAAGACAACATAAAGACAACTTAAAGACAACATAAAGACAAGTGTTTCAATGCCACCGGATCCGAAACCTCATCTTGATGATTAAGACTTTATTTGAACCCTGAATCCATCCCTCCACCCCTCTTCCTTTCTTCCCCCTTCGTCCACCCCTCTTCCTTTCCTCCCCCCCTCCACCACTCTTCCTTTCCTCCCCCTCCACCCCTCTTCCTTTCCTCCCCCTCCCTCCACCCCTCTTCCTGTCCTCCCCCTCCCTCCCTCCACCCCTCTTCCTTTCCTCCCCCTCCCTCCACCCCTCTTCCTGTCCTCCCCCTCCCTCCACCCCTCTTCCACCCCCCTCCCTCCACCCCTCTTCCTTTCCCCCTCCCTCCACCCTCTTCCTTTCCTCCCCCTCCCTCCACCCCTCTTCCTGTCCTCCCCCCCCTCCCTCCACCCTCTTCCTTTCCTCCCCCTCCCTCCACCCCTCTTCCTGTCCTCCCCCTCCCTCCCTCCACCCCTCTTCCTTTCCTCCCCCTCCCTCCACCCCTCTTCCTGTCCTCCCCCCCCTCCCTCCCTCCCTCCCTCCCTCCCTCCCTCCACCCCTCTTCCTTTCCTCCCCCTCCCTCCCTCCCTCCCTCCACCCCTCTTCCTGTACTCCCCCTCCCTCCACCCCTCTTCCTTTCCTCCCCCTCCCTCCCTCCACCCCTCTTCCTTTCCTCCCCTCCCTCCCTCCACCCCTCTTCCTTTCCTCCCCCTCCCTCCCTCCACCCCTCTTCCTTTCCTCCCCTCCCTCCCTCCACCCCTCTTCCTTTCCTCCCCCTCCCTCCCTCCACCCCTCTTCCTTTCCTCCCCTTCCCTCCACCCCTCTTCCTTTCCTCCCCTTCCCTCCCTCCCTCCCTCCCTCCCTCCCTCCCTCCCTCCCTCCCTCCCTCCCTCCCTCCCTCCCTCCCTCCACCCCTCTTCCTTTCCTCCCCTCCCTCCCTCCACCCCTCTTCCTTTCCTCCCTCCCTCCCTCCACCCCTCTTCCTTTCCTCCCCCTCCCTCCCTCCACCCCTCTTCCTTTCCTCCCTCCCTCCCTCCACCCCTCTTCCTTTCCTCCCCTCCCTCCCTCCACCCCTCTTCCTTTCCTCCCCCTCCCTCCCTCCACCCCTCTTCCTTTCCTCCCCTCCCTCCCTCCACCCCTCTTCCTTTCCTCCCCCTCCCTCCACCCCTCTTCCTTTCCTCCCCTTCCCTCCCTCCACCCCCTTCCTTCCTCCCCCTCCCTCCCTCCACCCCTCTTCCTTTCCTCCCCTTCCCTCCACCCCTCTTCCTTTCCTCCCCCTCCCTCCCTCCCTCCCTCCCTCCCTCCCTCCCTCCCTCCCTCCCTCCCTCCCTCCCTCCCTCCCTCCCTCCCTCCCTCCCTCCCTCCCTCCACCCCTCTTCCTTTCCTCCCCCTCCCTCCCTCCACCCCTCTTCCTTTCCTCCCCTCCCTCCCTCCACCCCTCTTCCTTTCCTCCCCCTCCCTCCCTCCACCCCTCTTCCTTTCCTCCTCCCTCCCTCCACCCCTCTTCCTTTCCTCCCTCCCTCCCTCCACCCCTCTTCCTTTCCTCCCCCTCCCTCCCTCCACCCCTCTTCCTTTCCTCCCCTCCCTCCCTCCACCCCTCTTCCTTTCCTCCCCTCCCTCCCTCCACCCCTCTTCCTTTCCTCCCCCTCCCTCCCTCCACCCCTCTTCCTTTCCTCCCCTCCCTCCACCCCTCTTCCTTTCCTCCCCTTCCCTCCCTCCACCCCTCTTCCTTTCCTCCCCCTCCCTCCCTCCACCCCTCTTCCTTTCCTCCCCTCCCTCCCTCCACCCCTCTTCCTTTCCTCCCCCTCCCTCCCTCCACCCCTCTTCCTTTCCTCCCCTCCCTCCCTCCACCCCTCTTCCTTTCCTCCCCTCCCCCTCCCTCCACCCCTCTTCCTTTCCTCCCCCCTCCCTCCCTCCACCCCTCTTCCTTTCCTCCCCTCCCCTCCCTCCACCCCTCTTCCTTTCCCCCCCCTCCCTCCACCCCTCTTCCTTTCCTCCCCTTCCCTCCCTCCACCCCCTTCCTTCCTCCCCCTCCCTCCCTCCACCCCTCTTCCTTTCCTCCCCTTCCCTCCACCCCTTTCCTCCCTCCCTCCCTCCCTCCCTCCCTCCCTCCCTCCCTCCCTCCCTCCCTCCCTCCCTCCCTCCACCCCTCTTCCTTTCCCTCCTTCCCTCCACCCCTCTTCCTTTCCTCCCCTTCCCTCCCTCCCTCCCTCCTTCCCTTTCCCTCCCTCCCTCCCTCCCTCCCTCCCTCCCTCCCTCCCTTCCTTTCCTCCCTCCCTCCCTCCCTCCACCCCTCTTCCTTTCCTCCCCCCCTCCCTCCCTCTTCCCTCCCCTCCCTCCCTCCACCCCTCTTCCTTTCCTCCCCCTCCCTCCCTCCACCCCTCTTCCTTTCCTCCCCTCCCTCCCTCCACCCCTCTTCCTTTCCTCCCCTCCCTCCCTCCACCCCTCTTCCTTTCCTCCCCCTCCCTCCCTCCACCCCTCTTCCTTTCCTCCCCTCCCTCCCTCCACCCCTCTTCCTTTCCTCCCCCTCCCTCCACCCCTCTTCCTTTCCTCCCCTCCCTCCCTCCACCCCCTTCCTTCCTCCCCCTCCCTCCCTCCACCCCTCTTCCTTTCCTCCCCTTCCCTCCCTCCCTCCCTCCCTCCCTCCCTCCCTCCCTCCCTCCCTCCCTCCCTCCCTCCCTCCCTCCCTCCCTCCTCCCTCCCTCCCTCCCTCCCTCCCTCCCTCCCTCCCTCTTCCTTTCCTCCCCCTCCCTCCCTCCACCCCTCTTCCTGTACTCCCCCTCCCTCCACCCCTCTTCCTTTCCTCCCCTCCCTCCCTCCACCCTCTTCCTTTCCTCCCCCTCCCTCCCTCCACCCCTCTTCCTTCCTCCCCCTCCCTCCCTCCACCCCTCTTCCTTTCCTCCTTCCCTCCCTCCACCCCTCTTCCTTTCCTCCCCCTCCCTCCCTCCACCCCTCTTCCTTTCCTCCCCTTCCCTCC
The DNA here is from genome assembly GCF_018296145.1 of Oncorhynchus tshawytscha. Taxonomy (NCBI): domain Eukaryota; kingdom Metazoa; phylum Chordata; class Actinopteri; order Salmoniformes; family Salmonidae; genus Oncorhynchus; species Oncorhynchus tshawytscha. The sequence goes on along the minus strand of NC_056439.1, from coordinate 50,836,057 downwards.
CTCCACCCCTCTTCCTTTCCTTTCCTCCCCTTCCCTCCCTCCACCCCTCTTCCTTTCCTCCCCCTCCCTCCCTCCACCCCTCTTCCTTTCCTCCCCCTCCCTCCCTCCACCCCTCTTCCTTTCCTCCCCCTCCCTCCCCCACCCCTCTTCCTCTCCCCCTCCCTCCACCCCTCTTCCTTTCCCCCCCTCCCTCCCTCCACCCCTCTTCCTTTCCTCCCCTCCCTCCCTCCACCCCTCTTCCTTTCCTCCCCCTCCCTCCCTCCACCCCTCTTCCTTTCCTCCCCCTCCCACCCTCCACCCCTCTTCCTTTCCTCCCCTTCCCTCCCTCCACCCCTCTTCCTTTCCTCCCCCTCCCTCCCTCCACCCCTCTTCCTTTCCTCCCCCTCCCTCCCTCCACCCCTCTTCCTTTCCTCCCCCTCCCTCCCTCCACCCCTCTTCCTTTCCTCCCCTCCCTCCCTCCACCCCTCTTCCTTTCCTCCCCTTCCCTCCCTCCCCTTTCCTCCCCCTCCCTCCCTCCACCCCTCTTCCTTTCCCCCCCTTCCCTCCACCCCTCTTCCTTTCCTCCCCTTCCCTCCACCCTCTTCCCTCCCTCCCTCCCTCCCTCCCTCCCCCTCCCTCCCTCCCTCCCTCCCTCCCTCCCTCCCTCCCTCCCTCCCTCCCTCCCTCCACCCCTCTTCCTTTCCTCCCCCTCCACCACTCTTCCTTTCCTCCCCCTCCCTCCACCCCTCTTCCTTTCCTCCCCCTCCCTCCACCCCTCTTCCTTTCTTCCCCCTCCCTCCACCCCTCTTCCTTTCCTCCCTCCCTCCACCCCTCTTCCTTTCCTCCCCCTCCCTCCACCCCTCTTCCTTTCCTCCCCTTCCCTCCACCCCTCTTCCCTCCCCTCCCTCCCTCCCTCCCTCCCTCCCTCCCTCCCTCCCTCCCTCCCTCCCTCCCTCCCTCCCTCCCTCCACCCCTCCTCCCTCCACTCCCCCCTCCCTCCCTCCCCCCTCCCTCCCTCCCTCCCTCCCTCCCTCCCTCCCTCCCTCCCTCCCTCCCTCCACCCCTCTTCCTTTCCTCCCCCTCCCTCCCTCCACCCCTCTTCTTTCCTCCCCTCCCTCCACCCCTCTTCCTTTCCTCCCCCTCCCTCCCTCCACCCCTCTTCCTTTCCTCCCCTCCCTCCCTCCACCCCTCTTCCTTTCCTCCCCCTCCCTCCACCCCTCTTCCTTTCCTCCCCTTCCCTCCCTCCACCCCCCTTCCTTCCTCCCCTCCCTCCCTCCACCCCTCTTCCTTTCCTCCCCTTCCTCCACCCCTCCCTCCCTCCCTCCCTCCCTCCCTCCCTCCCTCCCTCCCTCCCTCCCTCCCCCCCCCTCCCTCCCTCCACCCCTCTTCCTTTCCTCCCCCTCCCTCCCTCCACCCCTCTTCCCCCTCCCTCCACCCTCTTCCTTTCCCCCCCCTCCCTCCCTCCACCCCTCTTCCTTTCCTCCCCTCCCTCCCTCCACCCCCTTCCTTCCTCCCCCCCTCCCTCCCTCCACCCCTCTTCCTTTCCTCCCCCTCCCTCCCTCCACCCCTCTTCCTTTCCTCCCCCTCCCTCCCTCCACCCCTCTTCCTTTCCTCCCCTTCCCTCCCTCCACCCCTCTTCCTTTCCTTTCCTCCCCTTCCCTCCCTCCACCCCTCTTCCTTTCCTCCCCCTCCCTCCCTCCACCCCTCTTCCTTTCCTCCCCCCCTCCCTCCCCCACCCCTCTTCCTTTCCTCCCCTCCCTCCCTCCACCTCTCTTCCTTTCCTCCCCCTCCCTCCCTCCACCCCTCTTCCTTTCCTCCCCTCCCACCCTCCACCCCTCTTCCTTTCCTCCCCTTCCCTCCCTCCACCCCTCTTCCTTTCCTCCCCCTCCCTCCCTCCACCCCTCTTCCTTTCCTCCCCTCCCTCCCTCCACCCCTCTTCCTTTCCTCCCCCTCCCTCCCTCCACCCCTCTTCCTTTCCTCCCCCCTCCCTCCCTCCACCCCTCTTCCTTTCCTCCCCTTCCCTCCCTCCACCCCTCTTCCTTTCCTCCCCCTCCCTCCCTCCACCCCTCTTCCTTTCCTCCCCTTCCCTCCACCCCTCTTCCTTTCCTCCCCTTCCCTCCCCCTCTTCCTCCCTCCCTCCCTCCCTCCCTCCCTCCCTCCCTCCCTCCCTCCCTCCCTCCCTCCCTCCCTCCCTCCCTCCCTCCCTCCCTCCCTCCCCCTCCCTCCCTCCCTCCCTCCCTCCACCCCTCTTCCTTTCCTCCCCCCTCCACCACTCTTCCTTTCCTCCCCCTCCCTCCACCCCTCTTCCTTTCCTCCCCCTCCCTCCACCCCTCTTCCTTTCTTCCCCCTCCCTCCACCCCTCTTCCTTTCCTCCCCTCCCTCCACCCCTCTTCCTTTCCTCCCCCTCCCTCCACCCCTCTTCCTTTCCTCCCCCTCCCTCCCCCTCCCTCCACCCCTCTTCCTTGCCTCCCCCTTCCCTCCCTTCTCTACTTAAAGTCCCCTTGACTCTGGTTCCAACCCCTAAATACTGATTGTGATTTGGAGAGCAGAGCATATGGAACAGGATGATAACTCTGAGATGGATTAGATGGTCCAGATTTTCATTTTGAATGAAAGAAAACGATAAGAAATATAAAAAATAAATCCTAAATTGATTAGTTCTGAAGGAGAAACTTTGATAAAGCGTTCCAATCTAAAGTATTCTGGAAGGTCCGTCCCTTAAATCCCTCCCCCTGACAAATGAACGAAACGAGCTCAGCTCGGCCCTAAATCAAGCACCCGCACTGTCTTGTCTGTCAGATATTATTATCGTTTTCCTCCTTCTACTTTCCCGACCTGTGTGTGTGTGAGAGAGCTGTCACTTCACTACCTTTGCTTTTTCAGTAGCCTTTAAAGGAATTAAATTCACACTCATTTACATTACAATGACTGGACAGTGGGTGTATTATATTGTTTATATTGTATGAGCCTTGGCCAGAATGACTCATAGGAGCCGATCTCCTGAGGCAGCTTGGCGTACAGGTACACTCCATTGACTCTAGTCTTATCCCCAATCTATCTCCTTAATGCTCAGTTCCAAGCAGAGAAACACCCGATCCCATTTTTACAGTCTTTGTTACGACTTGGCCAGGGATAGAACTCCCAACCTTCCAATCTCAATGCGGACACTCTAACCCACAAGGCTACTGTCTTTGTTACGACTTGGCCAGGGATAGAACTCCCAACCTTCCAATCTCAATGCGGACACTCTAACCCACAAGGCTACTGTCTTTGTTACGACTTGGCCAGGGATAGAACTCCCAACCTTCCGATCTCAATGCGGACACTCTAACCCACAAGGCTACTGTCTTTGTTACGACTTGGCCAGGGATAGAACTCCCAACCTTCCGATCTCAATGCGGACACTCTAACCCACAAGGCTACTGTCTTTGTTACGACTTGGCCAGGGATAGAACTCCCAACCTTCCGATCTCAATGCGGACACTCTAACCCACAAGGCTACTGTCTTTGTTACGACTTGGCCAGGGATAGAACTCCCAACCTTCCAATCTCAATGCGGACACTCTAACCCACAAGGCTACTGTCTTTGTTACGACTTGGCCAGGGATAGAACTCCCAACCTTCCAATCTCAATGCGGACACTCTAACCCACAAGGCTACTGAATTGGTTAAATGGTCTATAGCTGATGAGATTCATTTGCCTCCCCTCTCCCTGTTTTAGTACAAAGGGAAGGGGACAGCTGGCTTTTTAAGGGAAGGTGTGTGTGTCTCTGTGTGTGTCAGTGTGTGTGTGTGTGTGTGTGTCAGTGTGTGTGTGTGTGTGTGTGTGTGTGTGTGTGTGTGTCAAAATCAAATCAAATCAAATCAAATTTTATTTGTCACATACACATGGTTAGCAGATGTTAATGCGAGTGTAGCGAAATGCTTGTGCTTCTAGTTCCGACAATGCAGTAATAACCAACAAGTAATCTAACTCACAATTCCAAAACTACTGTCTTATACACAGTGTAAGGGGATAAAGAATATGTACATAAGGATATATGAATGAGTGATGGTACAGAGCAGCATAGGCAAGATACAGTAGATGGTATCGAGTACAGTATATACATATGAGATGAGTATGTAAACAAAGTGGCATAGTTAAAGTGGCTAGTGATACATGTATTACATAAGGATGCAGTCGATGATATAGAGTACAGTATATACGTATGCATATGAGATGAATAATGTAGGGTAAGTAACATTATATAGGGTAGCATTGTTTAAAGTGGCTAGTGATATATTTACATCATTTCCCATCAATTCCCATTATTAAAGTGGCTGGAGTTGAGTCAGTGTCAGTGTCAGTGTGTTGGCAGCAGCCACTCAATGTTAGTGGTGGCTGTTTAACAGTCTGATGGCCTTGAGATAGAAGCTGTTTTTCAGTCTCTCGGTCCCAGCTTTGATGCACCTGTACTGACCTCGCCTTCTGGATGATAGCGGTGGTGAACAGGCAGTGGCTCGGGTGGTTGATGTCCTTGATGTTCTTTATGGCCTTCCTGTAACATCGGGTGGTGTAGGTGTCCTGGAGGGCAGGTCGTTTGCCCCCGGTGATGCGTTGTGCAGACCTCACTACCCTCTGGAGAGCCTTACGGTTGAGGGCGGAGCAGTTGCCGTACCAGGCGGTGATACAGCCCGCCAGGATGCTCTCGATTGTGCATCTGTAGAAGTTTGTGAGTGC
>NC_056439.1:50821358-50823858 GCF_018296145.1 Oncorhynchus tshawytscha | reverse complement strand
GTATAGATTGGCCTGCTCAGGAGTGTTTTCCATGTCTGATTCTCCTTCGGTTGACTCTGTGTCTCTCATGTGTCTCCCACTGCTGTTCTGTTGTTAGCATGCGCTGGTTACTGGAAGGGTGACTCTGTGTCTCTCATGTGGTTACTGGAAGGGTGACTCTGTGTCTCTCATGTGTCTCCCACTACTGTTGCTGTTCTCCCACTGCTGTGTCTCTCATGTGTCTCCCACTGTTCTGTTGTTAGCATGCGCTGGTTACTTACTGGCTGGTTACTGGAAGGGTGACTTGGTCTCCCACTGCTGTTCTGTTTTAGCATGCGCTGGTTACTGGGTGACTCTGGATGCGTCTCCCACTGCTGTTCTGGTTGCATGCGCTGGTTACATACCTTTGGTCATGTTAGCATGCGCTGGCTGGAAGGGTGACTCTGTGTCTCTCATCTCTCCCACTGCTGTTGCTGTTCTGTTGTTAGCATGCGCTGGTTCCCCCATACCTTTGGTCAAGTCTCCCCCAAAGTCTAGTGAGTGATGTTCTAGTGATAGTGTCCAGTGTTGTTCTTGAGTAGGCCAGACAACTAGTTATTTATAGAACGTTTCTGAAGAGGCCTCTTCTAGGAGACGTATCCATGTCCTGATAAATTAAATTCCTTGGCCCCTACTGTAACAATAGGACAGCAGTACGGCTTAAAGAGGCCTGCAGTGTCTGTGTGTGTGTGTGTGTGTGTGTTTGAGTGTGCCGATTCTGCTTGTCAAGCCCTTGTCTTGAGGCTAACCACATAGAGGTACGCAAACGCACGCACGCATGCACGCACGCACGCACGCAGTCTTGTACAGCTAACCTTGGACACACACACAATTCAGTCCCATTCAAAATCCTGTTTTCCCTAACCCATAAACCTCCCAGCTGCCCACTTCACTCAGGGTAGGAAACCACCGATAAATCTACGATAATCGAGAATTTCAATAAGTATTTTCCTACACCTGGCCATGCTTTCCACCTGGCTACCTCTACCCCAGTTCCACCTGGCTACCCCTACCCCAGTTCCACCTGGCTACCCCCCTCTGCCCCAGTCAACAGCTCTGCACAGCAACTTACTGTCACGCCCTGACCTTAGACATCCTTTTTATGTCTCTATTTTAGTTTGGTCAGGGCGTGAGTTGAGGTGGGCATTCTATGTTTTGTGTTCTATGTTTTCTATTTCTTTGTGTTTGTGGGAGGTTGACTCTGTTTAGAGCACTTTGCTTTTGAGCTTCACGGTTTGTTTTTGTTTTGTTTGTTTGGCATAATTCTGATCAAAATAAAGAAAATGTATTCTCACCACGCTGCACCTTGGTCCTCTCCTTTGAACAATCGTGACACATACCCAAGCCTCCCCCATTTCTCCTTCACCCAAATCCAGATTGCTGATGTTCTGAAAGAGCTGCAAAATCTGGACCCCTACAAATCAGCTGGGCTAGACACGGCCCGCTACCAAAACCTGCGGGCTCTCCTTCACCGCAGCCGACGTGAGTAAAACATTTAAACGTGTTAACCCTCGCAAGTCTGCAAGCCTAGACGGCATCCCTAGCCGCGTCCTCAGAGTATGCGCAGACCAGCTGGCTGGTGTGATAACGGACATATTCAATCAATCACTATCCCAGTCTGCTGTTCCCACATGCTTCAAGATGGCCACCATTGTTCCTGTTTCCAAGAAAGCAAAGATAACTGAAATAAATGACTATCGCCCCGTAGCACTCACTTTCGTCATCATGAAGTGCTTTGAGAGACTAGTCAAGGACCATATCACCACCCTACCTGACACCCTAGATCCACTCCAATTTGCTTACCGCCCCAATAGGTCCATAGATGACGCAATCGCAATCACACTGCACACTGCCATTAACCCATCTGGACAAGAGGAATACCTATGTGAGAATGCTGTTCATCGACTACAGCTCAGCATTTAACACCATAGTACCCTCCAAACTCGCCATTAAGCTCGAGACCCTGGGTCTCGACCCTGCCCTGTGCAACTGGGTACTGGACTTCCTGATGGGATGCCCCCATGTGGTGAGGGTAGGAAACAACATCTCCACCCAGCTGATCCTCAACACTGGGGCCCCACAAGGGTGTGTTCTCAGCCCTCTCCTGTTCTCCCTGTTCACCCACGACTGCGTAGCCATGCACGCCTCCAACTCAATCATCAAGTTTGCAGACGACACTACAGTGGTAGGCTTGATTACCAACAACGACGACACAGCTTATAGGGAGGATGTCAGAGACCTGGCCATGTGGTGCCAAGACAACAACCTCTTCCTCAATGTGATCAAGACAAAGGAGATGATTGTGGACTACAGGAAAAAGAGGACCGAGCACACCCCCATTCTCATCGACGGGGCTGCAGTGGAGCAGGTTGAGAGCTTCAAGTTCCTTGGTGTCCACATCACCAACAAGCACACCAAGACAGTCGTGAAGAGGGCACGTCACCCTCAGGAGACTGAAAAGATTTGACATGGGGCCAAGGTT
>NC_056439.1:50811358-50813858 GCF_018296145.1 Oncorhynchus tshawytscha | reverse complement strand
AAAACACTGGCCAACACAAACACAGCTGTTTTATTGTTGCTCTGCTCAGATGTGTTTCGACAGAAAAAGGCCAGACGGGAGTGTGTGTGTGTGTGTGTGTGAGAGCGTGTGTGTCTGTGTGTGTGTGTGTGTGTGCTTAAGAGGAGGTGTGTTTTGTGTACATTGTGTGTTTATCATGATTAGAGGAAAGAGAGTTAGAGGCTGACCCTCTGATACAGCCCCCCTCCCTCTCCCTCTAGTACCTCCACCCCTCTCTCTCCCTCTAGTACCTCCACACCTCTCTCTCTCCCTCTAGTACCTCCACCCCCCTCTCTCCCTCTAGTACCTCCACCCCTCTCTCTCCCTCTAGTACCTCCACCTCTCTCTCTCCCTCTAGTACCTCCACCCCTCTCTCTCTCCCTCTAGTACCTCCACCCTCTCTCTCTCTCTAGTACCTCCACCTCTCTCTCTCTCTCTAGTACCTCCACCCCTCTCTCTCTTTCTCTCTCTCTCTAGTACCTCTACCCCTCTCTCTCTAGTACCTCCACCTCTCCCTCCCTCTCTCTCTCTCTCTATCTAGTACCTCCACCCCCTCTCTCTCTCTAGTACCTCCACCTCTCTCTCTCTCTCTCTTTCTCTCTCTCTAGTACCTCCACCCCCCCTCTCTCTCTCTCTCTCTCTACTAGCCCCACCTCTCTCTCTCTCTAATACCCCCCCTCTCTCTCTCTCTCTCTAATATCCCCACCTCTCTGTCTCTAGTACCTCCACCTCTCTCTCTCTCTCTCTCTCTCTCTCTCTAATATCCCCACCTCTCTCTCTCTCTCTACTAGCCCCACCTCTCTCTCTCTCTCTAATACCCCCACCTCTCTCTCTCTCTCTAATACCCCCACCTCTCTCTCCCTCTAATACCTCCACCTCTCTCTCTCTCTCTAGTACCTCCATCTCTCTCTCTAATACCCTCTCTCTCTCTCTCTCTAATACCCCCCTCTCTCTCTCTCTCTCTCTCTCTCTCTCTCTCATGTCCCCACCTCTCTCTCTCTAATAGCCCCACCTCTCTCTCTCCCTCTAATACCCCCCACCTCTCTCTCTCTCTCTCTCTCTCTCTCTCTCTAATACCCCCACACTTCTCTCTCTCCCTCTAATAACCCCACCTTTCTCTCTCCCTCTAGTATCCCCCCCACCTCTCTCTCTCTCTAATACCTCCACCTCTCTCTCTTTAATACCCCCACCTTTCTCTCTCCCTCTAATACCCCCACCTCTCTCTCTCTCTCCCTATCCCCACCCCTCATCCCCACCTCCTCCTCTCTCTCTAATACCCCCACCCCCCTCCCTCTAATATCCCCACCCCTCTCTCTCTCCCTTTAATACCCCCACCTCTCTCTCTCTCTCTAATACCTTTCTCTCTCCCCCCACCTCGCTCTCTCTCTCCCTCTAATACCCCTCTCTCTCTCCCCCCCACCCCTCTCTCTCTCTAATACCCCCACCTCTCTCTCTCTCTCCCTCTAATACCCCCACCCCCTCACCTTCTCTCTCTCTCTCTCCAGTACCCCCACTTCTCTCTCTCTCTCTAATACCCCCACCTCTCCCTCCCTCTAATACCCCCACCTCTCTCTCTCCCCCAATACCTCCACCTCTCTCTCTCTCTCTCTCTCCCTCTAATACCCTCACCTCTCTCTCTCTCCCTCCCTCCCTCCAGTACCCCCACCTCTATCTCTCTCTCCATCTAGAACCCTTACAACAGGCATACAAGCCCTCAGTCCAGCCTCTCTCAGCCTATTTCGGTCAGTTTGAGAACTGATGGAGGGATTGTGCGTTCCTGGTGTAACTCGGGCAGTTGTTGTTGCCATCCTGTACCTGTCCCGCAGGTGTGATGTTCGGATGTACCGATCCTGTGCAGGTGTTGTCACATGTGGTCTGCCACTGCGAGGACGATCAGCTGGGAAACAGTGTTTAAAACTTGTTAGGGAGGATGTTCCTCTGGCGGGATCAAATCAGCGGATATTTTAGAGCGCCACTTATTGTTTTCGATAAAACTCAAACTTTCATTAAAACACAAATGCAAGGTAGTGAATTAAAGCTACACTCGTTGTGAATCTAGCCACCAAGTCAGATTTGTAAAATGCTTTTCGGCGAAAGCATGAGAAGCGAATATCTGATAGCATGCACCCCCCGAATACCAGACCGTCAACAAAACAACAGATTTAGCGGTAGCCGGCGCTACCCAAAACGCAGAAATAAAATATAAAACATTCATTACCTTTGACGAGCTTCTTTCTTGGCACTCCTATATGTCACATAAACATCACAATTGGGTCTTTTTCCCGATTAAATCCGTCATTGTATACCCAAAATGTGATTTGCTGACGACCGGTCTGATCCAGAAAAATGCCCCTTTACATGACGCAACGTCACTTTTTAAAATTACAAAAGTTACCTATATACTTTTACAAATCACTTCAAATTACTTTTCTAAACCAACTTTAGGTATTAATAAACGTTAATAGTCTATTAGATTGATCAC
>NC_056439.1:50803858-50806358 GCF_018296145.1 Oncorhynchus tshawytscha | reverse complement strand
GTAGCCCTGAACTAGCTCACCTGGTTAACCTAGTCAAGGGCTTGATGATTAGTTGACCAGTTGAATCAGGTGTGCTAGCTCTGGAATAGATCAAATACATTGATGAGGGGCCCCCAGTTTGAGAACCCCTGGTTTAGAATCATTAATTCCGCTCAGTTGATTTCATTTCAGAAAATACTTCTCTTCAGCCGCAGTTAGCAGTCCTAGCTAGTTTAGTATGTCTATTTATCCCCAGTTAGCAGTCCTAGCTAGTTTAGTATGTCTATTTATCCCCAGTTAGCAGTCCTAGCTAGTTTAGTATGTCTATTTATCCCCAGTTAGCAGTCCTAGCTAGTTTAGTACGTCTATTTATCCCCAGTTAGCAGTCCTAGCTAGTTTAGTACGTCTATTTATCCCCAGTTAGCAGTCCTAGCTAGTTTAGTACGTCTATTTATCCCCAGTTAGCAGTCCTAGCTAGTTTAGTACGTCTATTTATCCCCAGTTAGCAGTCCTAGCTAGTTTAGTATGTCTATTTATCCCCAGTTAGCAGTCCTAGCTAGTTTAGTACGTCTATTTATCCCCAGTTAGCAGTCCTAGCTAGTTTAGTACATCTATTTATCCCCAGTTAGCAGTCCTAGCTAGTTTAGTACGTCTATTTATCCCCAGTTAGCAGTCCTAGCTAGTTTAGTATGTCTATTTATCCCCAGTTAGCAGTCCTGGTTAGTTTAGTACGTCTATTTATCCCCAGTTAGCATTTCTGGTTAGTTTAGTACGTCTATTCATCCCCAGTTAGCATTTCTGGTTAGTTTAGTACGTCTATTTATCCCCAGTTAGCAGTCCTAGTTAGTTTAGCTGAACTAGCATGTTAAGCTGACATAGTCTCACTGTAACCCAGAGAAGAGCATATAGAATCTTATAAAATATTATAGTTTTACAATACAGTTCAATTCAGCTAGTCTGAGTTTAGCTAGCTGCTCACGTCACTTCAGTTTAGCTAGTTATGTTAAGCCTCAGCTAGAAGTCGGAGCTAGTTTGACCAAATGAACTCCAGCTAGCCCTGGTATTGATAGAACAGTGAAGTGAAGAGAGGAGAGAATCCTCAAGAATTATACAACTTCACAGGTCAGTTTACATCCGTCAAAATACTAGTCAGAGTTTAGCTAACTTTAGCTTCAGCTAACAACCGGGAGGCTAACACCCACATCGAGAGTTGGGGGGGGCACAGTCAAAACATCCAATGAGTCTCAGAAGAAGAATTAAAAAAATAAAAAAATAAACAACAACAACATCAACAACAACAGACAGCTGGGTTGGAAGTGTTGTTTTGGTGAGGGGGGGGGTTGGCGATCCGGGAACGCTACTGTACTTCATGATCCAAACACTCGGCAGAGTGTGTGTTTGTCTGATCTCCTCTAGAGTCCAAGGTATGGGAATGTGTTGGATATGAAAGGCTATTGTTTGTTTCTGTGTAGTGGAGGGGGAAAAAAGGAACTCATCCCAAACGTAACCGGTAGAAATGCTTCATTCTACAACGTCTCAACACGTCTTTCTGTTTTATGAATAGAAGGAACATGCAGTCTTCATACCGTCACGGTGCTGAAGGAGGGAGTTGGACAGTTGAATTAATTGGACACTTTTGTTGAATAAATAAAAATATGTCTGAGCGTCTGAAATGTCCACAGTAGAAATGACATAATAGTCTCTCTTCATACTCGTCCCCCGAGGTGAAGTTGTCTGTATGTTTCCGTCGTTCTCCCAGCTTAGATTTTTATTTTACTGGAATGCAAAAAAACAAACACTTAAGCTGTAGATACAAAACAATACGGTCTAATCTCTCAAATGTCATCTAAAAATCACTTCCCCCCCCCCACTTTAAAGTAATTTTAAAACCATACTTTTTTTGTTGTTGAGTGAGGACCACTGAGTGTACAAAACATTAGGAACACCTGCCCTTTCCATAACATAGACTAATCAGGTGAATCCAGTTGAAAGCTATGATCCCTTATTGATGTCACTTCATAGTAGATGAAGGGGAAGAGACAGGTTATTAAATCATGATTTTGTAAGCATTGAGATAATTGAGACATGGATTGTGTATGTGTGCCATTTCAGAGGGTGAATGGGCAAGACAAAAGATTTAAGTGCTTTTGAATGGGGTTTGGTAGTAGGTGCCAGTTGCACAGGTTTGAGTGTGTCAAGAACTGCAACGCTGCTGGGTTTTTCCATGCTCAACATTTTTATGTGTGTATCAAGAATGGTCCACCACTCAAAGGACATCCAGCCAACTTGACACAACTGTGGGAAGCATTGGAGTCAACATGGGCCAGCATCCCTGTGGAATGCTTTCGACACCTTGTGGAGTCCGTACCCCCGATGAATCGAGCCTGTTTTGAGGGAAAAAGGGGGTGCAACTCAATATTAGGAAGGTGTTCCTAATGTTTTGTACACTCAGTGTGTTTGTAAGTACTGAGACATGGTTGCAGATACATACTTTTCAAATGTTTTCATTTTCGTTTTCAGT
>NC_056439.1:50763858-50783858 GCF_018296145.1 Oncorhynchus tshawytscha | reverse complement strand
TGTCCTGAATCAGCCGTACGCTGCTTCAAACAACAAAACCCCGTAAATACAGCACAATCATTGCCTTTGTGTTGGTGCTGTTGTCTTGTGGTTTTTAATTTGTTTGTTCGCCCCTCCCTGTCCTCTGTCCTTCTCACCGGTCCCCCCTTTCTCCCAGTCCAAAGAAACAGCCTGTCCAAAAAGGGTGGGAATGTGTGTGTGTGTGTGTGTGTGTTGTGTTGTGTTGTGTTGTGTGTTGTGTGTGTGTTGTGTTTGTCTAGTGGTATATATTGTGTTATGTGTTATCCTGTTGTCATGCGTTGTCTGCCTATCATGTTTTGTTTTTTAAATACTGTCAATTGAATCAAATTGAAGATACAAAACACATAAACCTTTGTGGGAAATATCAGGGCTGGTTCAGCGTTGACAGTGTATGTGTTTGTACATATGTGTCTGTGCCCTGTGAGAGAGATGGAGAATGTGGGCCCCCCCCCCCATCAGATTAAGGACATCTATTATAATTGGGCGACAGACAGTTGGCAGAATGCTCCTCAGTGCCCCATCTGTGCCAGTATCTCACACACACACACACACACACACACACACACACACACACACACACATACACACACACACACACACACACACACACACACACACACACACACACACACACACACACACACACACACACACAGGGGAACTGTGTTACTATGTCACTGTGAATACTGTGTTACTATGTCACTGTGAATAGTGTGAATACTGTGCTACTATGTCACTGTGAATACTGTGCTACTATGTCACTGTGAATACTGTGTTACTATGTCACTGTGAATACTGTGTTACTATGTCACTGTGAATACTGTGTTACTATGTCACTGTGAATACTGTGCTACTATGTCACTGTGAATACTGTGCTACTATGTCACTGTGAATACTGTGCTACTATGTCACTGTGAATACTGTGTTACTATGTCACTGTGAATACTGTGTTACTATGTCACTGTGAATACTGTGAATACTGTGCTACAATGTCACTGTGAATACTGTGCTACAATGTCACTGTGAATACTGTGTTACTATGTCACTGTGAATACTGTGAATACTGTGCTACAATGTCACTGTGAATACTGTGAATACTGTGCTACTATGTCACTGTGAATACTGTGCTACTATGTCACTGTGAATGTCACTGTGAATACTGTGTTACTATGTCACTGTGAATACTGTGTTACTATGTCACTGTGAATAGTGTGAATACTGTGCTACTATGTCACTGTCACTGTGAATGTCACTGTGCTACTATGTCACTGTGAATACTGTGAATACTGTACTGTGAATACTGTGAATACTGTGCTACAATGTCACTGTGAATACTGTGACTACTGTGCTACAATGTCACTGTGAATACTGTGTTACTATGTCACTGTGAATACTGTGCTACTATGTCACTGTGAATACTGTGCTACTATGTCACTGTGAATACTGTGTTACTATGTCACTGTGAATAGTGTGAATACTGTGCTACTATGTCACTGTGAATTCTGTGCTACTATGTCACTGTGAATACTGTGTTACTATGTCACTGTGAATACTGTGTTACTATGTCACTGTGAATACTGTGAATACTGTGCTACTATGTCACTGTGAATACTGTGCTACTATGTCACTGTCAGGAATGAAATAATAAGTCAAAGGAGTGTTAGCACAGAGAGAGGGAAAAGGAAAGGAGAAGGTCACTGGAAAAAAACTGAGAGTCACTGTGAAAGAGGAGAGGAGCTACAATGTCACTGTGAATACTGGAGAGGAGATGAGAGTACTGTGAGAGGTTAGAATACTGTGCTACAATGTCACTGTGAGAGGACTATGTCACTGTGAAACTGGTTAGGATGTCACTGTGAATACTGTGAATACTGTAATGTCACTGTGAATACTGTGAAGACTGTGTAAAGACTGGAATACTGTGACTATGTCACTGAGGAGTGGAGAGGAGTGGAATAGAGTTACTAGTCACTGTGAGAGGATGTCAAAGAGGAGAGGAGAGGAGAGGTGAGGAGAGGAGTAATGAGGAGACTGTGGACTGTGAATACTGTGCTACTATGTCACTGGAGAGGACTGGTTACTGGAGTGGGTGGAGTAAAGAGGAGTAAAAGAGGAGTCACTGTGAATAGGAGTAAAGTCAGGAGAGGACTGGGCTAAATGTCCCTGTGAAGAGGAGAGGAGATACTGAGCTACTATGTCAGGAGAGGACTGGTGTTACTATGGAGTGGAGTGGAGAGGTGAATTCTGAGGAGAGGAGAGGGACTGTGACTATGTCACTGGACTGGACTATGGAGAGGATAGGAGTGGAGAGGAGAGGAGTAAAGAGGAGAGGAGAGGAGATGAGAGGAGAGGAGAGGAGAGGAGAGGAGAGGGAGAGGAGAGGAGAGGAGGAGAGGAGAGGGAGAGGGAGAGGAGAGGAGAGGAGTGGAGAGGGTGGAGTGGAGAGGAGTGGAGATGGAGGGTAATGAGAGGAGAGGAGATGAGATGAGCAAAGGAGAGGAGAGGAGAGGAGAGAGAGAGGAGGAGGAGAGGAGAGGAGAGGAGAGGAGAGGAGAGGAGAGGGAGAGGAGAGGAGAGAGGAGAGGAGAGGAGTGGAAATGGAGAGGAGGAGGAGAGGGGAGAGGAGAGGAGAAAAGGAGAGGAGAGGGAGGAGGAGTGGAGTGGAGTGGAGTGGAGTGGAGTGGAGTGGAGTGGAGTGGAGAGGAGAGGAGGGAGAGGAGAGGAGATGAGATGAGAGGAGCAGGAGAGGAGAGGAGAGGAGAGGAGGAGAGTGGAGAGGAGAGGAGAGGAGAGGAGTGGAGAGGAGAGGAGTGGAGTGGAGTGGGAGGAGAGGAGAGGAGAGGAGTAAAGAGGAGAGGAGAGGAGTGGAGAGGAGAGGAGATGAGATGAGAGGAGTAAAGAGGAGAGGGGTGGAGAGGAGAGGAGTGGAGAGGAGAGGAGTAAAGAGGAGAGGAGTGGAGAGGAGAGGAGAGGAGTGGAGAGGAGGAGAGGGAGTGGAGAGGAGTGGATTGGAGAGGAGTAAAGAGGAGAGGAGAGAGAGTGGAGAGGAGTGGAGTAAAGAGGAGAGGAGAGGAGAGGAGAGGAGTGGAGAGGAGTAAAGAGGAGAGGAGAGGAGAGGAGTGGAGTGGAGTGGAGAGAAGAGGAAGAGGAGAGGAGAAGAGGAGAGGAGAGGAGTAGAGGAGAGGAGAGGAGAGGAGTAAAGAGGAGAGGAGATGAGTAAAGAGGAGAGGAGAGGAGAGGAGGGGGAGGAGAGGAGTAAAGAGGAGAGGGAGTGGAGAGGAGAGGAGAGGAGTGGACTGGAGTGGAGAGGAGTGGAGAGGAGTAAAGAGGAGAGGAGAGGAGAGGAGAGAGAGGAGAGGAGAGGAGTGGAGAGGGAGAGGAGGGGAGAGGAGAGCAGTAAAGAGGAGAGGAGAGGAGTGGAGAGGAGTGGAGTGGAGTGGAGTGGAGTGGAGAGGAGAGGAGAGGAGAGGAGAGGGAGAGAGGTGGAAGGAGGAGAGGAGAGGAGAGGAGAGGAGAGGAGTGGAGAGGAGAGGGGTGGAGAGGAGCGGAGAGGAGTAAAGAGGAGAGGAGAGGAGTGGAGAGGAGAGGAGATGAGATGAGAGGAGTAAAGAGGAGAGGGAGTGGAGAGGAGAGGGAGTGGAGAGGAGAGGAGGAAAGAGGAAGGAGTGGAGAGGAGAGGAGAGGAGGAGGAGAGGAGAGGGAGTGGAGAGGAGGGAGAGGAGAGGAGAGGAGAGGAGAGGAGTGGAGAGGAGAGGAGATGAGAGAGGAGAGGAGAAGAGGAGAGGAGTGGAGAGGAGTGGATTGGAGAGGAGTAAAGAGGAGAGGAGTGGAGAGGAGTAAAGGGGAGGAGTGGAGAGAGAGGGAGGAGTGGAGAGGGAGATTGGAGAGGAGTAAAGAGGAGAGGAGTGGAGAGGAGAAGAGGGGTGGAGTAGAGAGGAGAGAAGAGGAGTAAAGAGGAGAGGAGTAAAGAGGAGAGGAGAGGAGTAACGAGGAGAGGAGAGGAGTAAAGAGGAGAGGAGTAAAGAGGAGAGGAGAGGAGAGGAGAGGAGTGGGGAGGAGAGGAGTAAAGAGGAGAGGAGTAAAGAGGAGAGGAGTAAAGAGGAGAGGAGAGGAGTAAAGAGGAGAGGAGAGGAGAGGAAGTGCGAAGCTTACCTTGACGTCTGAGAAGAACGTCTTGAGCATGTTGGATGAAGGGTATCTGCTGTAGAAAAACATGAGCTTGGCTTTCTTCAGATGGTTGGGAGACAAGCCCTCCTGGATCTGACATGGCCTCAGTCAAGAAACGCAGTACACATTTACATTTCAGTCTTTTACAGAGCGACTTTCAGTTAGTCCATTCATCTTAAAGTAGCTCGGTAAGACAATCCCATCAGTTAGACCGTTTATCTTAAAACTTCTCAGGGCTATGCTCCTTTTATCTAAATTTCCGACTGATTGACGTGCCCAAAGTAAACTGCCTGTTGCTCAGGCCCTGAAGCCAGGATCTGCATATAATTGGTACCATTGGAAAGAAAACACTTTGAAGTTGGTAGAAATGTTAAACTAATGTAGGAGAATAACACAATAGATATGGTAGGAGAAAATCCAAAGAATAACAAACTGGAATTATTTTTATGAGAGACCATTAGAAATGCAAGAGAAAGGTCATATTGTAAAATAGCTCCCTGGCTGCAATTCCTATGGCTTCCACAGGGTGTCAGCAGTCTATGTTTAAGGTTTCAGGCTTAAAACTTCAAAAACGAATAAGAAAGTTTTAGTGTCAGGACACAGACTTGGAAATCCGTGTCTTTGCGCGCCACGACGAAGTTGCACACCTGCAAAAATCGGTTTCCTTTTGAACTTCTTTCCCGGGAAGATATATTATAAATTGATTACATTTTAGGGTGTCCAGGGAGTAAATATAAACGTATTTTGACTTGTTGAAACAAAGTTTTTTAGATTTTCGTATTCCTTTCTCTGTACGTTAATCACAAAACGTTAGAGCTGGGACCCTTTGGATGACAAATCAGAGGAAGATTTTCAAACAAAACGACACTACATGTTACAGCTGGGATCCTTTGGATGACAAATCAGAGGAAGATTTTCAAACAAAACGACACTACATGTTACAGCTGGGACCCTTTGGATGACAAATCAGAGGAAGATTTTCAAACAAAACGACACTACATGTTACAGCTGGGACCCTTTGGATGACAAATCAGAGGAAGATTTTCAAACAAAACGACACTACATGTTACAGCTGGGATCCTTTGGATGACAAATCAGAGGAAGATTTTCAAAAAGTAAGTGAATATTTAATCTTTATATTTGAATGTATTAAACCTGTGCCGGTGGAAAAAATATTTTGATGTGGGGCACCGTCCTCAAACAATCACATGGCATGTTTTCGCTGTAATAGCTACTGTAAATCAGACAGTGCAGTCAGATTAACAAGAATTTAAGCTTTCAGACGATATAAGACACTTATATTTACATAAATGTTTAAAATCCATAATATTTATTATAATTGATTTGATTTACGTTCCCTCCAGTTTCACGGGAAGGTTTCCCACTAGCAGGACACCGATCCTTAAAGCAGCTACAACCACATCCATCATAGTATGCAAACCTTTTTTTTTCTTTTGTGAATTTTACCCCTTTTTCTCCCCAATTTCATATGTCCATCAATGTCCAATTGTTTTTAGTAACTACTATCTTGTCTCATCGCTACAACTCCCGTACGGGCTCGGGAGAGACGAAGGTTGAAAGTCATGCGTCCTCTGATACACCACCCAACCAAGCCGCACTGCTTCTTAACACCGCGCGCATCCCAACCCGGAAGCCAGCCGCACCAATGTGTCGGAGGAAAAACCGTGCACCTGGCTACCTTGGTTGGAGCGCACTTCGCCCGGCCCGCCACAGGAGTTGCTGGTACGCGATGAGTCAAGGATTTCCCTACTGGCCAAGCCATCCCTAACCCGGACGACGCTAGGCCAATGGTGCGTTGCCCCTCGGACCTCCCAGTCGCGGCCGGTTATGACAGAGCCTGGGCACGAACCCAGAGTCTCTGATGGCACAGCTGGCACTGCAGTACAGCGCCCTTAACCACTGCGCCACCCGGGAGGCCTGTGTAAAACTTTTATACCAATATAGCACATTCTGTTAAACCTAACTTACTTTTCAACAGTAACCCACAATTAAAAATGATGATTTAAAATCAAAACTCTTTACACACACACACATGCACGCACACACACACACACGCACACACACACACACAGATAAGTGCCCAGAGCGTGTGTGTGTGTGTGTGTGTTGAAGAACAGCTGTGCCCTCTCTCTGTGGCGTGCTGCCATTAACAGTTCTATAATCTATCAGACAAGAGGGGACACGGGGGACCAATCAATAGAGGCCTGCAAGTTCAATTAACACCCACCCCTCCCCCTGCCATCCCCTAAAGAGGTCCTAAATCTCACCACTCTGGAGACACAAGGGGAAAGGGCAGGGGGGAAAGAGGCAATGAGAGAGGAAAGAAAAAAGGGGAGAGGGGAGAGGCGAGAAAGGAGAGGAAAGGGGAGAGGGTAGAGGAGTAGAGAGAAAAGAGAGGAGAGGAGAAGAGAGGAGAGGAGAGGGAGAAGAGAGGAGATAAATGAGAGGAGAGAAATGAGAGGAGAGAAAGGAGAGGAGGGGTAGAGGAGAGGAGAGGGGAGAAAAGAGAGCAGAGTGGAGAGGAGAAAGGAAAGGGGAGAGGCAAGAAAGGAGAGGAGAGGGGAGAGGGTAGAGGAGAAGAGAGAAAAGAGAGGAGTGGAAGGAGAGGGTAGAGGAGAAGAGAGGGTAGAGGAGAGGAGAGTGGAGAAATGAGAGGAGGGAAAGGAGAGGAGAGGGTAGAGGAGAGGACAGGAGAGGAGAGTGGAGAAAGAGAGGAGAGAAAGGAGAGGGGAGAGGAGAGGAGAGTGGAGAAATGAGAGGAGGGAAAGGAGAGGAGAGGGTAGAGGAGAGGAGAGGAGAGGGAGAGAAATGAGAGGAGAGAAAGGAGAGGAGGGGGTAGAGGAGAGGAGAGGGGAGAAAAGAGAGGAGAGGAAAGGGGAGAGGGTAGAGGAGAGAAAGGAGAGGAGAGGGTAGAGGAGAGGACAGGAGAGGAGAGTGGAGAAAGAGAGGAGAGAAAGGAGAGGAGAGGGGAGAGGAGAGGACAGGAGAGGAGAGGACAGGAGAGGAGAGTGGAGAAAGAGAGGAGAGAAAGGAGAGGAGAGGGGAGAGGAGAGGAGAGGGGAGAAAAGAGAGCAGAGGGGAGAGGCGAGAAAGGAGAGGAGAGGAGAGAGGAGAGGGTAGAGGAGAGGAGAGAAAGGAGAGGAGAGGGTAGAGGAGAGGACAGGAGAAGGGAGAAAAGAGAGGAGAGGAGAGGGGTGAGGGGAGGGGAGGGAAGAGGGGAAGAGGGGAGTGCCCTTTAAGCTCATCACTAAGCCTGGGACTGAAACCTATTTTATTATATACCAGTATTGATGTAGGAATCGGTTTGGGTTTTTAGTTTACCTTCTATAACATTATTTAATGTTTGTTTTGTAAATGTGATATGAAACTCACACCAAGCCCCACCCCTCCCACACCAAGCCCTGCCCCCTTCCACACCTCACCAAGCCCCACCCCTCCCCTCACAGAGCCCCCTTCCACACCAAGCCCCCCCCCCTCCCTCACCAAGCCAAGCCCTGCCCCCATTCAAACCAAGCCCCACCCCCTCCCTCCCTCACCAAGCCAAGCCCTGCCCCCATTCACACCTAGCCCCACCCTCTCCCTCACAAGCCCCTTTCCACACCAAGCCCCACCCCTCCCTCACCAAGCCCTGCCCCCTTCTACACCAACCCCCACCCCCTCCCTCACCAAGCCCTGCCCTCTTCCACACCAAGCCCCACACCCTCCCTCACCAAGCCCTGCCCTCTTCCACACCATGCCCCACCCCCTCCCTCATCAAGCCCTGCCCCCTGTCACTCAAGGAATGAACACGAAGTCACAATCATTTTCTTGCCGTTCAGTCAGATAGACGCAGGGATATGTTGGTAACAATTGTGCTGCTTTCTACAAGCGATCTATAATTACACTCTTAAATAGTTTGTGTATTTTACTGTTTGCTAGTTTGTCTTTTCTTAGCAAGTTCAAGCTAAAAAATAAATTGTATTAGACGCTAATGCTAATCGATACTTAGCTGGCTAGCTAGCTTGCTAAACGTATTAAGAGTCAGAGGAAATAACGTAGCTATAATGTAGCTAGCAAATACAGCCTGATACCAGTGCTGATGTTGGCTTAGATAACCATGTTGTTTGTGAAACGGTATCTTCTAGATCAGAGAGGAATAGGCAAAGCATGAATATTTTAGCTAGCTAGCTACATGTGGTCAGAAAACATGTAACATCTAATTAGGTTCCCCTGTAAACACTGACACACCAACATACTTTTTCATACCCTGTCAATAATTCCTCCCTGGCTTTATTAATTTGTTGTCATGGCGAACAACAATGTATTCAAGGTACTGTCCACTATATTCTAACTATAATCTTATATGAATCATTCTATTTCCATGATTCAAACAGTTCACCAATTAATTAGGCCTAGATATCATGCAGCTCTGCGGGGCAATATGCTTGTGTTTCTGCATCTACAAACACAAGCATATTGCTAGGTATTACTGTTGTAGCTACAAACACAAGCATATTGCTAGGTATTACTGTTGGAGCTAAAGCACAAGCATATTGCTAGGTATTACTGTTGGAGCTAGAAACACAAGCATATTGCTAGGTATTACTGTTGGAGCTACAAACACAAGCATATTGCTAGGTATTACTGTTGGAGCTACAAACACAAGCATATTGCTAGGTATTACTGTTGGAGCTACAAACACAAGCATATTGCTAGGTATTACTGTTGGAGCTAGAAACACAAGCATATTGCTAGGTATTACTGTTGGAGCTAGAAACACAAGCATATTGCTAGGTATTACTGTTGGAGCTAAAACACAAGCATATTGCTAGGTATTACTGTTGGAGCTAAAGCACAAGCATATTGCTAGGTATTACTGTTGGAGCTACAAACACAAGCATATTGCTAGGTATTACTGTTGGAGCTACAAACACAAGCATATTGCTAGGTATTACTGTTGTAGCTACAAACACAAGCATATTGCTAGGTATTACTGTTGGAGCTAAAGCACAAGCATATTGCTAGGTATTACTGTTGGAGCTACAAACACAAGCATATTGCTAGGTATTACTGTTGTAGCTACAAACACAAGCATATTGCTAGGTATTACTGTTGTAGCTACAAACACAAGCATATTGCTAGGTATTACTGTTGTAGCTACAAACACAAGCATATTGCTGGGTATTACTGTTGTAGCCTCAAACACAAGCATATTGCTAGGTATTACTGTTGTAGCCTCAAACACAAGCATATTGCTAGGTATTACTGTTGTAGCTACAAACACAAGCATATTGCTAGGTACTACTGCTGGAACTACAAACACACGCACCTGCGATAACACCTGCAAATCTCTGTAGGCGAACAATAAACTTTGATTTGATTTGAGCTAGGCAGAGAGGTGGAGTGGAGGCCAAAGAGAGAGAAGGAGAGGAGGCCAGAGAGAGGGAGGAGGAGAGGGGCCAGAGAGAGAGAGGAGGAAAGGCTAGAGAGAGGAGGAGAGGAAGCCTGAGAGAGGGGGAGGAGAGGAGACCAGAGAGAGAAGAGAAGAGGAGGCCAGAGAGAGAGAGGAGGAGAGGAGGCCAGAGAGAGAGAGAAGGAGAGGAGGCCAGAGAGAGAGAGGAGGAGAGGAGGCCAGAAGGAGAGAAAAGGAGAGGAGGCCAGAGAGAGAGAGGAGGAGAGGAATCCAGAGAAAGGGAGGAGGAGAGGAGGCCAGAGAGAGAGAAGAGGAGTGGAGACCAGAGAGAGAGAGGAGGAGAGGAGCCCAGAAGGAGAGAAAAGGAGAGGAGGCCAGAGAGAGAGAGGAGGAGAGGAAGCCAGGGAGAGAGAGGAGAAGGAGAGGAGGCCAGAGAGAGAGAGAGGAGGAAAGGCTAGAGAGAGGAGGAAAGGAGGCCAGAGAGAGGGGAGGAGAGGAGGCCAGAGAGAGAGAGAGGAGGAGAGGAAGCCAGAGAGAGAGAGGAGGAAAGGCTAGAGAGGGGAGGAGAGGAGGACAGAGAGAGAGGAAGAGAGGAGGCCAGAGAGAGAGGGGAGGAGAGGAGCCCAGAAGGAGAGAAAAGGAGAGGAGGCCAGAGAGAGAGAGGAGGAGAGGAAGCCAGAGAGAGAGAGGAGAAGAAGAGGAGGCCAGAGAGAGAGAGAGGAGGAAAGGCTAGAGAGAGGAGGAAAGGAGGCCAGAGAGAGGGGAGGAGAGGAGGCCAGAGAGAGAGAGAGGAGGAGAGGAAGCCAGAGAGAGAGAGGAGGAAAGGCTAGAGAGGGGAGGAGAGGAGGACAGAGAGAGAGGAAGAGAGGAGGCCAGAGAGAGATGAGGAGAGGAGACCAGAGAGAGGAGGCCAGAGAGAGAGGGGAGAAGAGGAGGCTGGAGAGAGAGGAGGCCAGAGAGGGAGGAGGAGAGGAGGCCAGAGAGAGAAGGGAGGAGAGGAGGCCAGAGAGAGAAGGGAGGAGAGGAGGCCAGAGTGAGAGAGAAGGGAGGAGATAAGGCCAGAGAGAATGGGGAGGAGATGATGCCAGAGAGAATGGGGAGGAGAGGAGGCCAGAGAGAGAGAGAGAGAGGAGAAGAGGAAGCCAGAAGGAGAGAGAAGGAGAGGAGGCCAGAGTGAGAGGAGGAGAGGAGGCCAGAGAGAGAGGGGAGGAGAGGAGGCCAGAGAGAGGAGGAGGAAGCCAGAGAGAGAGAGGAGGAGAGGAGGCCAGAGAGAGAAGGGAGGAGATGAGGCCAGAGAGAGAGAGAAGAGGAAGCCAGAAGGAGAGAGAAGGAGAGGAGGCCAGAGAGAGAGAGGAGGAGAGGAGACCAGAGAGAGAGTGAAGGAGAGGAAGAGAGAAGGGAGGAGATGAGGCCAGAGAGAGAGAGAAGAGGAAGCCAGAAGGAGAGAGAAGGAGAGGAGGCCAGAGAGAGAGAGGAGGAGAGGAGACCAGAGAGAGAGTGAAGGAGAGGCCAGAGAGAGAAGGGAGGAGATGAGGCCAGAGAGAGAGAGGAGGAGAGGAAGCCAGAGTGAGAGAAGGAGAGGAGGCCAGAGAGAGGAGGAGAGGAGGCCAGAGAGAGAGAGGAGAAGAGGAAGCCAGAAGGAGAGAGGAGGAGAGGAGGCCAGAGAGAGGAGGAGAGGAAGCCAGACACAACATGTGGCCTATTATTAGTATTAGTATTAGTTCTCTTATTCTCCAAGATGGCATAGCAGTCAGACGTCCTTTGTCCTCGTCTTGTCGTGTCGTTTTATTTTCCAAAAACTCAACTTCAAAACACTCTCCTGCAAACCGCCTCACCAATTTAAAAAAAAGTATTATTTACCTCAAATCTGAAATCCACAATAGAAGCTAGCCAGAAGCTAGCCAGAAGCTAACCAGAAGCTAGCCAGAAGCTAACCAGAAGCTAACCAGAAGCTAGCCAGAAGCTAACCAGAAGCTAGCCAGAAGCTAACCAGAAGCTAGCCAGAAGCTAGCCAGTTTACTGGCTAATGTTAGTATTCCGCTAACTACGGTTGATGGTCATCAGCTATCCTTTAGCTCCAAGAGCTATCGCAAGTTTTGTACAATGCGACTCAGACCAGAACATACCAGACCTATTTTTTTCTCCGTATCCCCGGATTTCAACCGAAAGACATTTACACCTGGATCTCGCAGCTAGCTAGTTGCTATCCGTGCTTACGGAGCAAACATCAATTATTCCGGAGCCAGCTGAAGAGTTCCATCAGCCACTCCTGGGCTACAATCACCTATCCGGACATGTTTTACTGCCAATGCGGAGCCCCACCGGGCCTTCATGACTGGACTACCGACGTTATCTGCCCGAGGGAGTTATCCAACTGGCCTCTCCGTCGCGATGTTACCTGAACGCCCATCTGCGGCCCGCTAATCGTTAGCTGTTTTATCGGCTGCTATCTGAATAGATCTATTGGATATTTTTTTTCTTCTTTTTTTTCTTGGGTCACTATAGCTATATCTATTTTGCCAATTGGATTGATCCCCTCTACCACACGGAACCCCACTAATCTACCGACGGAAATGCATGGGGTGGCTAAAAACAGACCTCCATCTTCTACTAGCTTGCCTGGCAAGCTGTCTGAATCGCCGTGACCCCAACCAACCTCACTACTCACTGGACCCTTATTATCACTCGACTAAGCATGCCTCTCCTTAATGTCAATATGCCTTGTCCATTGCTGTTCTGGTTAGTGTTTATTGGCTTATTTCACTGTAGAGCCTCTAGCCCCGCTCATTATTCCTTATCCAACCTTTCAGTTCCACCATCCACATATGCGATGACATCACCTGGTTTCAATGATGTTTCTAGAGACAATATCTCTTTCATCATCACTCAATACCTAGGTTTACCTCCACTGTATTCACATCCTACCATACCTTTGTCTGTACATTATACCTTGAAGCTATTTTATTGCCCCCCAGAAACCTTCTTTTCCTCTCTGTTCCGGACGTTCTAGATGACCAATTCTCATAGCTTTTAGCCGTACCCTTATCCTATTCCTCCTCTGTTCCTCTGGTGATGTAGAGGTGAATCCAGGCCCTGCAGTGCCTAGCTTCACTCCTATTCCCCAGGCGCTCTCTTTTGATAACTTCTGTAACCGTAATAGCCTTGGTTTCATAAGTTTGTTTTATTCACTGCTTTAGCACACTCTGCCAACCTGGATGTTCTAGCCTGCGATAAGAAACAATACTGTGCAGCCGTATTCGTTGACCTGGCCAAGGCTTTCAACTCTGTCAATCACCACATCCTCATCGGCAGACTCGATAGCCTTGGTTTCTCAAATGATTTCCTCGCCAGGTTCACCAACTACTTCTCTGATAGAGTTCAGTGTGTCAAATCTGAGGGCCTGTTGTACGGGCCTCTGGCAGTCTCTATGGGGGTGCCACAGGGTTAAATTCTTGGGCCGACTATCTTCTATGTATATATCAATGATGTCGCTCTTGCTGCTGGTGAGTCTCTGATCCACCTCTACGCAGACGACACCATTCTGTATACTTCTGGCCTTTCTTTGGACACTGTGTTAGCAACCCTCCAGACAAGCTTCAATGCCATACAACTCTCCTTCCGTGGCCTCCAATTCCTCTTAAATACAAGTAAAAGTATATGCATGCTCTTCAACCGATCGCTGCCTGCACCTGCCCGCCTGTCCAACATCACTACTCTGGACGGTTCTGACTGGTTAGACTGTAAACTCTCCTTCCAGACTCACATCAAACATCTCCAATCCAAAGTTAAATCTAGAATTGGCTTCCTATTTCGCAACAAAGCATCCTTCACTCATGCTGCCAAACATACACTTGTAAAACTGACCATCCTACCAATCCTCGACTTTGGCGATGTCATCTACAAAATAGCCTCCAATACCCTATGAATAAATTGGATGCAGTCTATCACAGTGCCATCCATTTTGTCACCAAAACCCCATATACTACCCACCACTGCGACCTACACGCTCTCGATGGCTGGCCCTCGCTTCATACTCGTCACCAAACCCACTGGCTTCAGGTCATCTACAAGACCCTGCTAGGTAAAGTCCCCCCTTATCTCAGCTCGCTGGTCACCATAGCAGCACCCACCTGTAGCACACGCTCCAGAAGGTATATCTCTTTGGTCACCCCAAAACCAATTCTTCCTTTGGCCGCCTCTCCTTCCAGTTCTCTGCTGCCAATGACTGGAACAAATTACAAAAATCTCTGAAACTGGAAACACTTATCTCCCTCACTAGCTTTAAGCACCAGCTGTCAGAGCAGCTCACAGGTTACTGCACCTGTACATAGTCCATCTATAATTTAGCCCAAACAACTGCCTCTCCCCTTACTGTATTTAATTATTTATTTATTTTGCTCCTTTGCACCCCATTATATCTATCTCTTCTTTGTACATTCTTCCACTGCAAATCTACCACTCCAGTGTTTTACTTGCTATATTGTATTTACTTTGCCACCATGGCCTTTTTTTGCCTTTGCCTCCCTTATCTCACCTCATTTGCTCACATTGTATATAGGCTTATTTTTCTACTGTATTATTGACTGTATGTTTGTTTTACTCCAGGTGTAACTCTGTTGTTGTATTTGTCGAACTGCTGTACTTTATCTAGGCCAGGCTGCAGTTGTAAATGAGAACTTGTTCTCAAATTGCCTACCTGGTTAAATAAAGGTGAAATAAAAAATAAAATAAATTAGTAGAATTAGTATTAGCATTATTAGTATTAGTATTATTATTAGTATTAGTAGTATTAGTATAATTAGTATTAGTATTAGTAGTATAATTAGCATTATTAGTATTAGTATCATTATTAGTATTAGTAAAAATTTGCATTAGTAGTATTAGTAGTGGCAGTATTAGTATTAGTGGTGTTAGTATTAGTATTATTAGTAGTATTAGTATTGGTAGTATTAGTATTAGTACCATTAGTATTCATATTAGTATTAGTATTCGTATTATTATCAGCAGTATTAGTAGTATTAGTACCGGCAGTACTAGTATTGGTAGTATTATTACCGGGAGTATTATTATTGGAAGTATTGTTAGTGGTATTATTAGTATTGGCGGTAGTATTAGTATTATTATTATTATTATTATTATTATTGGTGGTATTATTTGCATTAGTATTATTATTAGTGGTATTATTATTGGTAGTACCATTATTAGTATTATTACTAGTAGTATTATTATCAGTATTAGCAATGTTATTATTATTATTATTATTATTATTAGAAGTATTAGTAGCATTATTAGTATTAGTATTAGCATTATTTCTATTATTAGTATGATTAGTATTTTTTATTATTAGTATTACTATTCGTATTATTATTAGTGGTATTATTAGTATTAGTATATTACTCGTAGTATTATTATTGGTATTATTATTATTAGTGGTATTAATATTAGCAGTATTATTTATTATTGGTATTATTATTGGTATTATTATTAGTGGTACTATTAGTATTAGCAGTATTATTTATTATAAGTGTTATTATTATTGGTATTATTAGTATTAGTACTATTTTTTATTATTAGTATTAGTAGTATTTTCTATTATTAGTATTAGTAGTATTAGTATTGGTAGTATTATTATTAGGGGTGCTATTATTGGAAGTGCTGTTATTAGTATTATTAGTATTAGTGGTATTATTAGTATTAGTAGTATTATTAGTAGTATTTTTATTATTAGTATTAGTGGTAATATTTATTATTAGTATTATTATTGGTATTATTAATATTAGTAGTATTACTAGTATCATTAATCATCCCAGTAGTAGTGGTAATAGTATTAGTATTAGTAGTAGTAGTAGTAGTATTAGTAGTATTATTAATCAGCCCAGTAGTAGTGGTAGTAGTAGTAGTAGTAGTATTATTATTAATATTATTATTAATCATCCCAGTAAGGGTAGTAATATTAATAGTATTAGTATTAGTATTAGTAGTAGTATTGGTATTATTATTAATCATCCCAGTAGTAGTAGTAATATTAATAGTATTAGTATTAGTAGTAGTATTAGTATTGGTATTATTATTAATCATCCCAGTAGTAGTAGTAGTAGTAGTAGTAGTAGTAGTAGTAGTAGTAGTAGTAGTAGTAGTATTGGTATTATTATTAATCATCCCAGTAGTAGTAGTAATATTAATAGTATTAGTATTAGTATTAGTAGTAGTATTGGTATTATTATTAATCATCCCAGTAGTAGTAGTAGTAGTAGTATTGGTATTATTATTAATCATCCCAGTAGTAGTAGTAATATTAATAGTATTAGTATTAGTATTAGTAGTAGTATTGGTATTATTATTAATCATCCCAGTTTCTGTGTTTGTGTGAAACCCTGAATCCCAGGTGTTTAGTGACTCACATGTTCTCTCAGTTAATCCCCTGCTGAATTGGCCCTGACACCCTTGTTGTTCACACACCCAGACACACACACACACACACGCACACACACACACACACACACACACACACACACACACACACACACACACACACACACACACACAGACACACACACACACACACACACACACACACACACAGACACATATATAGACTGCTCACCCACCCACACAGACACAAATATAGACTGCTCACCCACCCACCCACCCACACAGACACATATATAGACTGCTCACCCACCCACCCACCCACCCACACAGACACATATACAGACTGCTCACCCTTGCTTTTGGAAAAAGGATCACAGTAAATAGTGTGATGGTGTTTAAGGTAATTTGCCCTGTTTCATATTGAGGTAAAAGCATACAGCTGTAACTTAGAACAACAAAAACTGATCTGACTGACTGACCTGACTGACAACCCTGACAGATAGACAGACAGACAGACAGACAGACAGACAGACCTGACTGGCTGACTGACTGACCTGACTGGCTGACTGACCTGACTGACCTGACTGGCTGACTGACCTGACTGACTGACTGACTGACTGACTGACTGACTGACTGACTGACTGACTGACCTGACTGGCTGACTTGACTGGCTGACTGACCTGACTGACTGACCTGACAGACGGACAGACTGACCTGACAGATGGACTGACCTGACTGACTGACTGACTGACTGACCTGACTGACCTGACTGACTTAACAGACAGACAGACCTGACTGACTGACTGACCTGACTGACTGACCTGACAGACAGACAGATGGACTGACTTGACTTGACTGACTGACTGACTGACTGACTGACTGTCTGACTGACCTGACTGTCCTGACTGACTGACTGACCTGACAGACAGACAGACAGATGGACTGACCTGACTGACTGACTGACCTGACTGGCTGACTGACCTAGCTGACTGACCTGACTGACTGACTGACTGGCTGACCTGTGTGACTGACAGACTAACCTGACTGACTGACTGACCTGACTGGCTGACCTGACTGACTTACTGACCTGACTGGCTGACTGACTGACTGACTGACTGACCTGACTGACCTGACTGGCTGACTGACTGACTGACCTGACTGGCTGACTGACCTGACCTGACTGGCTGACTGACCTGACTGACCTGACCTGACTGACTGACCTGACTGGCTGACTTGACTGACTGACTGACTGACTGACCTGACTGACTGACCTGACTGGCTGACCTGACTGACTGACTGGCTGACTGACTGACCTGACTGGCTGACTGGCTGACCTGACTGACTGACTGATCTGACTGGTTGACTGACTGACCTGACTGGCTGACTGACCTGACTGACTGGCTGACTGACTGACCTGAGTGACTGACTGCCTGGCTGACTGACCTGACTGACTGGCTGTCAGACCTGAGTGACTGACTTGACTGACAGACCTGACAGACTGACCAGACTGACTGACCTGACTGACTCATTGACTGGCTGACTGACCTGAATGACTGACCTGACTGGCTGACTGACTGACTGGCTGACAGACCTGAGTGACTGACCTGAGTGACAGACCTGACAGACTGACCTGACTGACTGACCTGACTGACTCACTGACTGGCTGACTGACCTGACTGACTTACCTGACTGACTGACCTGACTGACTGACCTGAAAGATTGACTGACTGAGTTGACTAGAACCGAAGACAAGGCAAACCCCAAACAAGTTAACAAGGTGCAAACTAACAAATAATACAAGGAAGAAATTAATATTGCACACTCTATATCATTTATATTATATAGATTACATTATCTTTCTATAAAATAATCTAGAGTGCAACATTCTTTATTTTCAAAATAAACTGAATGTAGTCACTCACAACCTTACTGAATGTAGTCATAAATGCCTTTTATGCTCGCTTCGATGCAAGCAACACTGAAGCTTGCATGAGAGCACCAGCTGAACTAGAAGCACAAGCATTTCGCTACACTCGCATTAACATCTGCTAACCATGTGTATGTGACAAATAACATTTGATTTGATTTGATTTGTTCTTGATGACTGTGTGATAATGCTCTCGGTAGCCAAACATGAGCAAGACCTTTAAACAGATCAACATTCACAAAGCCGCAGGGCCAGAAGGGATTACCAGGACGTGTTCTTAATTAAAGCATGCGTGGGACCAACTGACTAGTGTCTTCAGTGACATTTTCAACCTCTTCCTGACCGAGTTTGTAGTACCGACATGTTTCTAGCAGACCACCATAGTCCCTGTGCCCAAGGAAGCGAAGATAACCTGCCTAAATGATTTCTGCCCCGTAGCACTCAACTCAGTAACCATGAAGTGCTTTGAAAGGCTGGTCATGGCTCACATCAACAGCATCCTCCCAGGCAACCGAGTCCCACTCCAATTTGCATACCGCCAAAACAGATCCACAGATGACGCAATCTCAATCGCATTCCACACTGCCCTTTCCCACCTGGACTAAAGGAACACCTATGTGAGAATGCTGCTAATTTACTACAGCTCAGCGTTTAACACCATATTGCCCACAAAGCTCATCACTAAGCTAAGGACCCTGGGACTAAACACCTACCTCTGCAACTGGATCCTGGACTTCCTGACGGGCCGCCCCCAGGTGGTGATGGTAGGCAACAACACATCTGCCACGCTAATCCTCAACACAGGGGCCCCTCAGGGGTGAATGCTTAGTCCCCTCCTGTACTCCTTGTTCACCCACGACTGCATGGCCAGGCACGACTCCAACACCATCATTACGTTTGCTGACGACACAACAGTGGTAGGCCTGATCACCGATAACGATGAGACAGCCTATAGGGAGGAGGTCAGAGACCTGGCAGTATGGTGCCAGGACAACAACCTCTCCCTCAATGTGAGCAAGACAAAGGAGCTGATCGTGGACTACAGGAAAAGGCGGGCCGAACAGGCCCCCATTAACATTGACGGGGTTGTAGTAGAGCAGGTCAAGAGCTTTTCTTTCTTTCTCTCTTTCTTTCTTTCTTTCTTTCTTTCTTTCTTTCTTTCTTTCTTTATCTCTCTTTCTTTCTTTCTCTCGGATGACCTGAGCCCTAGGACCATGCCTCAGGACTACCTCGCATGATGACTCCTTGTTGTCCCCAGTCCACCTGGCCGTGCTGCTGCTCCAGTTTCAACTGTTCTGCCTGCGGCTATGGAACCCTGACCTGTTCACCAGACGTGCTACCTGTCCCAGACCTGCTGTTTTCAACTCACTAGAGACAGCAGGAGTGGTAGAGATACTCTTAATGATCGGCTATGAAAAGCCAAATTACATTTACTCCTAAGGTGCTGACCTGTTGCACCATCGATAACTACTGTGATAATTATTATTTGACCCTGCTGGTCATCTATGAACATTTGAACATCTTGGCCATGTTCTGTTATAATCTCCACCCGGCACAGCCAGAAGAGGACTGGCCACCCCTCATAGCCTGGTTCCTCTATAGGTTTCTTCCTAGGTTCCGGCTTTTCTAGGGAGTTTTTCCTAGCCACCGTGCTTCTACACCTGCATTGCTTGCTGTTTGGGAGTTTTAGGCTGGGTTTCTGTACAGCACTTTGAGATATCAGCTGATGTACGAAGGGCTTTATAAATACATTTGATTTGATAATCAGTAAGAGGAGAGGACTAGAAGTTCTTACTGAACGGACCGGTCGGGTCCATTTACTTAGTGGTGTTATAATTTATGCTATGAAATCCTGAGATTTCATTGCGACAGTTCCCCCTCGTAGCAAATAGCTGGTGAAAGCAATCCAAGCAATGTTCACATGACATGTGAAGCTGACTGACTGACTGACTGACTGGCTGACTGACTGACTGGCTGACTGACTGACTGACCTGACTGACCTGTGTGACTGACCTGACTGACCTGTGTGACTGACCTGACTGACCTGACTGACCTGTGTGACTGACCTGACTGACTGGCTGACTGACTGACTGACTGACT